>NW_025960086.1:0-28103 GCF_023159225.1 Perognathus longimembris pacificus | reverse complement strand
CTTGGAATCCCAATTTCTCCAGGATTTTTATCATAAATGGGTACTGAATTTTATCTAACGCCTTTTCTGCATCCAGAGATATAACCATGTGGTTCTTTACCTTGCTCTGGTTGATGTGGTGGATTACATTAATTGACTTGCGTATATTAAACCAACTTTGCATCCCTGGGATGGATCCAGTTTGAACATGGTGTATGATATTTTTGATGACCTGTTGAAGTCGATTGGACAGAATTTTGTTGAGAATTTTTGCATCTATGTTCATCAGGGAAATCGTTCTATAGTTCTGTTTTGTTGATGAGTCCCTGCCTGGTTTTGGGATGAGGGCTATACTGGCTTCATAGAATAAGTCTGGTAGTGAACGTTCTCTTTCAATTTCATTGAAGATTTTGAAAAATATTGGTGTGACTTCTGTTTGGAAAGCCTTGTAGAATTCTGCTGTGAATCCATCTGGACATGGGCTTTTCTCTGATGGGAAATCACTTATTGCTGTTTCTATTTCAAGGCTGGGTATGAGTCTGTTTAGAAGGTTTAAATCTTCATGGTTGAGTTTGGGGGTATCAATTTTTTCTAGAAAATCATCCATTTCTTCCAGGTTCTCGAATTTGTTGGCACAAGGTTTACAAAATAGTCCCTTATTGTGTTCTGAATTTTGGTTGTTTCTGTGGTGATGTTACCTGTTTTATCTCGGATCTTGTTTATGTGGGTGTGCTGCCATCGTTTTTTGGTCAGGTTTGACTATCTTGTTAATATTCTCAAAGAACCAAGTCTTTGTTTTGTTGATTGTTGCGATGGTTTTTTTTCTCCCTCTCAAGTATATTTAATTCTGATTCGATTTTAATTATTTGCTTCCATCTATTGACTTGGGGGTATGGCTTCTTGTTCTCTTTTGAGAAGATTAAGGTGATTCCGTAAGTTGTTGAGTTGCTGTTTATCCAGATTGTTGGTGTAGGCACTCAGATATAAATTTTCGTCTGAGTACTGCCTTTGCTGTGTCCCAAAGGAGGTGGTACTTTGTGCACTCACCTTGGTTGAATGCCATAAATATTGAATTACTGGTCTAATTTCTTCAATGACCCACTGATGGTTCAGCAGTGTGTTGCTTAGTCTCCATGGATTGTATCATTTTGTGTGGTGGCTGTTTGAGTTGAGCTTTAATTTTAATCTATTGTGGTCTGAGGGAAGGCAGGGAATGATTTTGATACTTCTGAATTTGTACAGATTTTCTTTGTGCCCTAAGATGTGATATATTTTGGAGAATGTTTCATGGGCTGCTGAAAAGAATGTGTATTCTGGTATTGCTTGATGGAATATTCTGTAGATGTTGGTTAAGTCTAGTTGGTCTATGCAGTTGATTAGTTCTGTGGATTCTTTGGTCAGTTTTTGGCCTGTTGGTCTGTCCAGAGGTGACAGTGGAGTGTTAAAGTCTCCAACAATCAATGTGTTTGGGACTATGAGTGATTTTAGAGTCAGTAGTGTTGGTTTGATGAAGTTGGGTTCTCCTGTATTTGGTGTGTGGATATTTAAGATGGTTATATCCTCCTGTAGGAGACATCGCTTTATTAGTATGTAGTAACCTTCTTTGTCTCTTCTTACCATTTTTCATTTGAAGTCGATTTTATCTGATGCTAGAATTCCACTCCAGCCTGCATTTGGGGGCCATTTATTGGTAGATTTTATTCCAGCCTTTCACCTTTAGAAGAAGTTTGCTTTTGCTAGATAGATGTGTCTCTTGGAGGCAGCAGAAAGACGGATCTTGATGTTTGATCCAAGTAATGAGCCTATGTCGTTTGAATGAAGAATTAAGTCCATTAATGTTGAGAGTTAGGTTTGAGAGATGATCATTTGTCCTTTCATTGTAGCTATCTTGTTAAAAGCTGTGTCTTCCCAATTCTTGATCTAATATTCTGGTTTTCTATTTAGGGTTCATTTCTCTGTCTGTATTGGGATCTTGATTATTTTCCCTGTATAGTACATCTTTGAGGATTTTCTGTAAAGCTGGTTTGGTGGAGATACATTGTTTCAGTTTTTCCTTCCTGTGGAAGACTTTTATTTGACCTTCAGCTATGAATGAGAGTTTAGCTGGGTACAGCATTCTTGGTTGATATTTATTATTATTTAGGGTTTGGCATACCTCATTCCAGGATCCCCTTGCTTTTCATGGTCTCTGCTGAGAAGTCTGGGGTAATTCTGCTTGCTTTTCCTTTATTTGTGATTACTTTCTTCTCCGTAACATCTTTAAGGATTCTTTCCTTGGACTCTACTGATCCTGTTATGATCACAATGTGTCAGTGGGATGTCCTATTCTGATCTGGTCGCTTTGGGGTTCTAAATGCTTCTTGTATCTGTATCGGCCTACCTTCCTGGATAGTTGGGAAGTTCTTGGCTAATATTCTGTTAAATAGGTTGCATATTCCATTAACTTCTTTCTCCTGGTTTTTCTCAATTCCTATTCGCCTCAAATAGTGCTTCCTGCTTGTGTCTTGGAGCTCCTGGAGTGATCTGTTTTATCGATTGGATTGGTTTTGTATTTTTGTGTGACATTTCTCCATAGATTCTAGGGAATCTTCAGCTCCTGAGATTTGATCCTCTGCTTCACCTACTTGAGACTGTAGGCTAGTTACTTGATTTTGAATCTCTTTTCCTTCAGACTGGTCTTTCCTGATGATTTCCATGTCCTTGCTAGAAGTATCTCTTAGGTCCTGCATGGACATCTTTACATTATTAATTTGGTTTTGAGTGCTGTCTCTCAAATCTTTTAGCTGGGTAGTTATCTTTTCATATGACTCTTGAAGTTCATTTATCTTTCTCTTTGTTGAGGCCATGAAATCATCTATTACTTTATGGATGGATTGATGTATGGATGGATTCAAACTTTTCATTTAACATGTTTATCAGTAGACTTTGTAGAGCATTTTGAGGGTTCTCTTCTATGTCTTTGATTGACTGCTCTGCTTCCTGCTTGTTTTGAGTGGGAGATATGACTGCATTGTTTGCCATCTTGTGTTTCTTCTGCCCATTTGGATTGGGAATGCCTATCTAAGAGCACCTGTGAGCACTGTTTAAGACCCAAAGCAGACCTTACCAAGCACTGTTGTGTAAATCTTAGAAGTTCACAATTATACACAGATACTTGGTATAACTGTATATAAAATTAGATTTGGTGTTCCTAAAAATACAATTTCAAAATAACAACCAATCCTGTATTCAATAGTTAATAAGTACTGTTAAAATACAATGAGCTGGATTTCTCTATAAACCACTTTGATTAACTTGGATTGAACAGGGATATCCTCTATCCAATAACCCAGCAATGATATCCATAGGCAGCATCATCACTGTCATGCAGATCTCCAAGAGCAGAGGCAGCTTGGCATCAAGTACGGAGACCTTTGTGTAGCGGACAGCACAAGAGGGGAGCATCGCCATATGATTGGTTTCCGGGAACTTCAAAAAACAAGTAACGTGTAAAAACTTTGAACTCCCTCTGTCCAACCTCATACCTGACACACTCCTGCAACCGCACATGAACAAAAAATTCCTCACAGGCGAGCCGACTCTCTCTCTCTCTCTTTCTCTCTCTTCCTCCCCGCCACCCCCACATGCTCACTATAACACACTGTGCCTGGTCCTCCTGGATATACATCCACATACCTATTTGCACATATGCAGACTTAGGCTTAGGAAGCACACTCTTGTACAGCATCAGGAACGCACGCATGTGGGCAAGCAGGGGCACACACACGCACACGTGAGCGCACCCAGTACACAGTGGCTTGGAAGGTGCTAAGGGGTTTTCGAGGACTGTGTCCTACTTGCTCAAGTCCAGGGTGTTGTTCTCGTGGTGGGCGTGGCTAAGGAGCCCAGCGCTGCTTACTGGACAGTCCATTGGCACTTGGGCCTCCCCCTGCTGTCCTCACCAGTCTCCCATTCCCTGAACCATGCAGCTTCGGAGACCTGGGTAGCAACAAACTCTTCGGGAAAGCAATCAAGGCAGAAATGTCAATGTAACAGGACCACATGATTACGCCCCAGTAGTGCCCCAACCAAGGATGGCATTCGTTACCCCTCAGGTCTACACCCTAAAGCACTGCGCTGCGCGCAGAGAATGGGGCAGGCCTGTGCCCCACAATCCCTTGCCTCTTCTCCCTTCTACTTGGTCCCAGGGTGGTGGGGCGCCCAACCTGGCCTTCCTAGCCACCACCTGCCATCTGCAGCTGAGTTCCTGAGGCTTGTCCCCTGCACACATACCTCCTTTGCTGATAACTCCCTCCGAGTTCTCTCTCCTAGCCCTCCTGTCCCTGCCTTGCTGCTCTGGACTGCTTTCAACTCACACATGCCTCTGCGTCACTGCCTCTTTGCCTCTGCCTCTGCTTCCCAATTTCCCCCTCCTCCTCTTGAGGTTCACAGGCTGCACACCTCCCCATGCACCTCTTCACTTCTTCTGGGGAAATTACAACTGCCTCACCCTGGCCTAGCCCTTCTTATCTTCTCCAAATCTCCCTCTGCTCTCACCCTCTGCACACCTGGGATCTCTCAGTCCTCTGGAGAACACCAATCCCCATTTATATAATCTGTTGTCTGCCTGCTCTGTGCCCAAGTCCCTCTGCTCCTTTTCTGTGCACAGGAGGTTTGTGACAAAGGTAGGAGGGAAGCGGCACTCCTTTCCTGCCTTCTGGTTTTATGACTGACATCCGATTGGTCTGGAAACGGCCTCTGCCCCCTTGGCCAAGACCACCTGAAGACCTTGCCTGGCTTGCTAGGCAGCAGCCCTGTGTTTTTCTGAGCAGGAAGGACTGCACATATGCGACCCACTATGCAGAAAAGCCTCCAGGGGGTGGCCGGATGTTTTGTTTCTCCATTCCTTGCCCACTTTGTTGATGTGTGCATTCATTTGCATTCCAACAGGAACAGCCTTAAGGGAGGGGTAGTGAGGCTGCTTAGAGGTAGGCAGTTGGTGCTCACAGGCCAGCAGGGCCTCCTGGTGCCTCACTAACAGTGCATTTGCACCTGGGGTGCTGGGAAGCCTCTGGGCAGTGCCCATATGGTTTGGAGCTCTGTGACATGGCCAGGTACTTGGCGCTTCCTGCTGACTTGAGCCAGTGTTCCAACTGGAGTTGCCATAGCAAAAAGGGCACAGGGCCCCTTGGGGGTTTGCTGTAAGTTCTCACTAGTTCTCACAGGCCTTCGGGGATGCACAGGATGTGCAGAGCCGCACATCCCTCCCCTGACCATTCTGCTGGGAACGGCTTGGGCCAGGGTCCTAGGCAAATACACTTTCCACCTCCCCTCCTGCTCCATCTTCCCACATCCTGGTTGAACCCGTGTGACACAGCTCCCCACCGCCTCTGCCCTTGCCAGTCCTGGAAGTGGCTGGTGTATGGATCCGCCACCTCTCTCACAATCAACCTCATCTCTCTTGCTCAGAGCATAAGGGAGATACAAGGTTAGCAGGTCAGTGAATCTGGGCATCTCCTTTCTTCGCTAGTGTCTGCTTAACTCTTGTCTTCCCGCTTGCCTTGGCCTCTCTGGCCCAGATCCCTGCCTGCTACTTCCTGCTATTGAGCAGCCAAGGATTATACTGGCGAGAGGCAGGAGCTGGCAATCCTGGTGCCCGTGGCTCACAGCCATATGTTTTAGGCTCCTTCAGGAAGCTCTGCTAAGACACCAGGGAAAGGGATATCTGACCCTTCCCTGCCGTGACCAAGGCACACTAGCACCCAGCAATGATATTCATAGCCAGCATCATCACTGTCATGCAGATCTCCAAGAGCAGAGGCAGCTTGGCATCAAGTACGGAGACCTTTGTGTAGCGGACAGCACAAGAGGGGAGCCTCGCCATATGATTGGTTTCCGGGAACTTCAAAAAACAAGTAACGTGTAAAAACTTTGAACTCCCTCTGTCCAACCTCATACCTGACACACTCATGCAACCGCACATGAACAAAAAATTCCTCACAGGCGAGCCGACTCTCTCTCTCTCTCTTTCTCTCTCTTCCTCCCCGCCACCCCCACATGCTCACTATAACACACTGTGCCTGGTCCTCCTGGATATACATCCACATACCTATTTGCACATATGCAGACTTAGGCTTAGGAAGCACACTCTTGTACAGCATCAGGAACGCACGCATGTAGGCAAGCAGGGGCACACACACGCACACGTGAGCGCACCCAGTACACAGTGGCTTGGAAGGTGCTAAGGGGTTTTCGAGGACTGTGTCCTACTTGCTCAAGTCCAGGGTGTTGTTCTCGTGGTGGGCGTGGCTAAGGAGCCCAGCGCTGCTTACTGGACAGTCCATTGGCACTTGGGCCTCCCCCTGCTGTCCTCACCAGTCTCCCATTCCCTGAACCATGCAGCTTCGGAGACCTGGGTAGCAACAAACTCTTCGGGAAAGCAATCAAGGCAGAAATGTCAATGTAACAGGACCACATGATTACGCCCCAGTAGTGCCCCAACCAAGGATGGCATTCGTTACCCCTCAGGTCTACACCCTAAAGCACTGCGCTGCGCGCAGAGAATGGGGCAGGCCTGTGCCCCAGAATCCCTTGCCTCTTCTCCCTTCTACTTGGTCCCAGGGTGGTGGGGCGCCCAACCTGGCCTTCCTAGCCACCACCTGCCATCTGCAGCTGAGTTCCTGAGGCTTGTCCCCTGCACACATACCTCCTTTGCTGATAACTCCCTCCGAGTTCTCTCTCCTAGCCCTCCTGTCCCTGCCTTGCTGCTCTGGACTGCTTTCAACTCACACATGCCTCTCCGTCACTGCCTCTTTGCCTCTGCCTCTGCTTCCCAATTTCCCCTTCCTCCTTTGAGGTTCACAGGCTGCACACCTCCCCATGCACCTCTTCACTTCTTCTGGGGAAATGACAACTGCCTCACCCTGGCCTAGCCCTTCTTATCTTCTCCAAATCTCCCTCTGCTCTCACCCTCTGCACACCTGGGATCTCTCAGTCCTCTGGTGAACACCAATCCCCATTTATCTAATCTGTTGTCTGCCTGCTCTGTGCCCAAGCCCCTCTGCTCCTTTTCTGTGCACAGGAGGTTTGTGACAAAGGTAGGAGGGAAGCGGCACTCCTTTCCTGCCTTCTGGTTTTATGACTGACATCCGATTGGTCTGGAAACGGCCTCTGCCCCCTTGGCCAAGACAACCTGAAGACCTTGCCTGGCTTGCTAGGCAGCAGCCCTGTGTTTTTCTGAGCAGGAAGGACTGCACATATGCGACCCACTATGCAGAAAAGCCTCCAGGGGGTGGCCGGATGTTTTGTTTCTCCATTCCTTGCCCACTTTGTTGATGTGTGCTTTCATTTGCATTCCAACAGGAACAGCCTTAAGGGAGGGGTAGTGAGGCTGCTTAGAGGTAGGCAGTTGGTGCTCACAGGCCAGCAGGGCCTCCTGGTGCCTCACTAACAGTGCATTTGCACCTGGGGTGCTGGGAAGCCTCTGGGCAGTGCCCATATGGTTTGGAGCTCTGTGACATGGCCAGGTACTAGGCGCCTCCTGCTGACTTGAGCCAGTGTTCCAACTGGAGTTGCCATAGCAAAAAGGGCACAGGGCCCCTTGGGGGTTTGCTGTAAGTTCTCACTAGTTCTCACAGGCCTTCGGGGATGCACAGGATGTGTAGAGCTGCACATCCCTCCCCTGACCATTCTGCTGGGAACGGCTTGGGCCAGGGTCCTAGGCAAATACACTTTCCACCTCCCCTCCTGCTCCATCTTCCCACATCCTGGTTGAACCCGTGTGACACAGCTCCCCACCGCCTCTGCCCTTGCCAGTCCTGGAAGTGGCTGGTGTATGGATCCGCCACCTCTCTCACAATCAACCTCATCTCTCTTGCTCAGAGCATAAGGGAGATACAAGGTTAGCAGGTCAGCGAATCTGGGCATCTCCTTTCTGCGCTAGTGTCTGCTTAACTCTTGTCTTCCCGCTTGCCTTGGCCTCTCTGGCCCTGATCCCTGCCTGCTACTTCCTGCAATTGAGCAGCCAAGGATTATACTGGCGAGAGGCAGGAGCTGGCAATCCTGGTGCCCGTGGCTCACAGCCATATGTTTTAGGCTCCTTCAGGAAGCTCTGCTAAGACACCAGGGAAAGGGATATCTGACCCTTCCCTGCCGTGACCAACGCACACTAGCACCCAGCAATGATATTCATAGGCAGCATCATCACTGTCATGCAGATCTCCAAGAGCAGAGGCAGCTTGGCATCAAGTACGGAGACCTTTGTGTAGAGGACAGCACAAGAGGGGAGCCTTCGCCATATGATTGGTTTCCGGGAACTTCAAAAAACAAGTAACGTGTAAACACTTTGAACTCCCTCTGTCCAACCTCATACCTGACACACTCATGCAACCGCACATGAACAAAAAATTACTCACAGGCGAGCCGACTCTCTCTCTCTCTCTTTCTCTCTCTTCCTCCCCGCCACCCCCACATGCTCACTATAACACACTGTGCCGGGTCCTCCTGGATCTACATCCACATACCTATTTGCACATATGCAGACTTAGGCTTAGGAAGCACACTCTTGTACAGCATCAGGAACACACGCATGTAGGCAAGCAGGGGCACACACACGCACACGTGAGCGCACCCAGTACACAGTGGCTTGGAAGGTGCTAAGGGGTTTTCGAGGACTGTGTCCTACTTGCTCAAGTCCAGGGTGTTGTTCTCGTGGTGGGCGGGGCTAAGGAGCCCAGCGCTGCTTACTGGACAGTCCATTGGCACTTGGGCCTCCCCTTGCTGTCCTTACCTTCTCCCATTCCCTGAACCATGCAGCTTCGGAGACCTGGATAGCAACAAACTCTTCGGGAAAGCAATCAAGGCAGAAATGTCAATGTAACAGGACCACATGATTACGCCCCAGTAGTGCCCCAACCAAGGATGGCATTCGTTACCCCTCAGGTCTACACCCTAAAGCACAGCGCTGCGCGCAGAGAATGGGGCAGGCCTGTGCCCCAGAATCCCTTGCCTCTTCTCCCTTCTACTTGGTCCCAGGGTGGTGGGGCGCCCAACCTGGCCTTCCTAGCCACCACCTGCCATCTGCAGCTGAGTTCCTGAGGCTTGTCCCCTGCACACATACCTCCTTTGCTGATAACACCCTCCGAGTTCTCTCTCCTAGCCCTCCTGTCCCTGCCTTGCTGCTCTGGACTGCTTTCAACTCACACATGCCTCTGCGTCACTGCCTCTTTGCCTCTGCCTCTGCTTCCCAATTTCCCCCTCCTCCTTTGAGGTTCACAGGCTGCACACCTCCCCATGCACCTCTTCACTTCTTCTGGGGAAATGACAACTGCCTCACCCTGGCCTAGCCCTTCTTATCTTCTCCAAATCTCCCTCTGATCTCACCCTCTGCACACCTGGGATCTCTCAGTCCTCTGGTGAACACCAATCCCCATTTATCTAATCTGTTGTCTGCCTGCTCTGTGCCCAAGCCCCTCTGCTCCTTTTCTGTGCACAGGAGGTTTGTGACAAAGGTAGGAGGGAAGCGGCACTCCTTTCCTGCCTTCTGGTTTTATGACTGACATCCGATTGGTCTGGAAACGGCCTCTGCCCCCTTGGCCAAGACAACCTGAAGACCTTGCCTGGCTTGCTAGGCAGCAGCCCTGTGTTTTTCTGAGCAGGAAGGACTGCACATATGCGACCCACTATGCAGAAAAGCCTCCAGGGGGTGGCCGGATGTTTTGTTTCTCCATTCCTTGCCCACTTTGTTGATGTGTGCTTTCATTTGCATTCCAACAGGAACAGCCTTAAGGGAGGGGTAGTGAGGCTGCTTAGAGGTAGGCAGTTGGTGCTCACAGGCCAGCAGGGCCTCCTGGTGCCTCACTAACAGTGCATTTGCACCTGGGGTGCTGGGAAGCCTCTGGGCAGTGCCCATATGGTTTGGAGCTCTGTGACATGGCCAGGTACTAGGCGCCTCCTGCTGACTTGAGCCAGTGTTCCAACTGGAGTTGCCATAGCAAAAAGGGCACAGGGCCCCTTGGGGGTTTGCTGTAAGTTCTCACTAGTTCTCACAGGCCTTCGGGGATGCACAGGATGTGTAGAGCTGCACATCCCTCCCCTGACCATTCTGCTGGGAACGGCTTGGGCCAGGGTCCTAGGCAAATACACTTTCCACCTCCCCTCCTGCTCCATCTTCCCACATCCTGGTTGAACCCGTGTGACACAGCTCCCCACCGCCTCTGCCCTTGCCAGTCCTGGAAGTGGCTGGTGTATGGATCCGCCACCTCTCTCACAATCAACCTCATCTCTCTTGCTCAGAGCATAAGGGAGATACAAGGTTAGCAGGTCAGCGAATCTGGACATCTCCTTTCTGCGCTAGTGTCTGCTTAACTCTTGTCTTCCCGCTTGCCTTGGCCTCTCTGGCCCTGATCCCTGCCTGCTACTTCCTGCAATTGAGCAGCCAAGGATTATACTGGCGAGAGGCAGGAGCTGGCAATCCTGGTGCCCGTGGCTCACAGCCATATGTTTTAGGCTCCTTCAGGAAGCTCTGCTAAGACACCAGGGAAAGGGATATCTGACCCTTCCCTGCCGTGACCAAGGCACACTAGCACCCAGCAATGATATTCATAGGCAGCGTCATCACTGTCATGCAGATCTCCAAGAGCAGAGGCAGCTTGGCATCAAGTACGGAGACCTTTGTGTAGAGGACAGCACAAGAGGGGAGCCTTCGCCATATGATTGGTTTCCGGGAACTTCAAAAAACAAGTAACGTGTAAACACTTTGAACTCCCTCTGTCCAACCTCATACCTGACACACTCATGCAACCGCACATGAACAAAAAATTCCTCACACGCGAGCCGACTCTCTCTCTCTCTCTCTTTCTCTCTCTTCCTCCCCGCCACCCCCACGTGCTCACTATAACACACTGTGCCGGGTCCTCCTGGATCTACATCCACATACCTATTTGCACATATGCAGACTTAGGCTTAGGAAGCACACTCTTGTACAGCATCAGGAACACACGCATGTAGGCAAGCAGGGGCACACACACGCACACGTGAGCGCACCCAGTACACAGTGGCTTGGAAGGTGCTAAGGGGTTTTCGAGGACTGTGTCCTACTTGCTCAAGTCCAGGGTGTTGTTCTCGTGGTGGGCGGGGCTAAGGAGGCCAGCGCTGCTTACTGGACAGTCCATTGGCACTTGGGCCTCCCCTTGCTGTCCTCACCTTCTCCCATTCCCTGAACCATGCAGCTTCGGAGACCTGGATAGCAACAAACTCTTCGGGAAAGCAATCAAGGCAGAAATGTCAATGTAACAGGACCACATGATTACGCCCCAGTAGTGCCCCAACCAAGGATGGCATTCGTTACCCCTCAGGTCTACACCCTAAAGCCCAGCGCTGCCCGCAGAGAATGGGGCAGGCCTGTGCCCCAGAATCCCTTGCCTCTTCTCCCTTCTACTTGGTCCCAGGGTGGTGGGGCGCCCAACCTGGCCTTCCTAGCCACCACCTGCCATCTGCAGCTGAGTTCCTGAGGCTTGTCCCCTGCACATATACCTCCTTTGCTGATAACTCCCTCCGAGTTCTCTCTCCTAGCCCTCCTGTCCCTGCCTTGCTGCTCTGGACTCCTTTCAACTCACACATGCCTCTGCGTCACTGCCTCTTTGCCTCTGCCTCTGCTTCCCAATTTCCCCCTCCTCCTCTTGAGGTTCACAGGCTGCACACCTCCCCATGCACCTCTTCACTTCTTCTGGGGAAATGACAACTGCCTCACCCTGGCCTAGCCCTTCTTATCTTCTCCAAATCTCCCTCTGCTCTCACCCTCTGCACACCTGGGATCTCTCAGTCCTCTGGTGAACACCAATCCCCATTTATCTAATCTGTTGTCTGCCTGCTCTGTGCCCAAGCCCCTCTGCTCCTTTTCTGTGCACAGGAGGTTTGTGACAAAGGTAGGAGGGAAGCGGCACTCCTTTCCTGCCTTCTGGTTTTATGACTGACATCCGATTGGTCTGGAAACGGCCTCTGCCCCCTTGGCCAAGACCACCTGAAGACCTTGCCTGGCTTGCTAGGCAGCAGCCCTGTGTTTTTCTGAGCAGGAAGGACTGCACATATGCGACCCACTATGCAGAAAAGCCTCCAGGGGGTGGCCGGATGTTTTGTTTCTCCATTCCTTGCCCACTTTGTTGATGTGTGCTTTCATTTGCATTCCAACAGGAACAGCCTTAAGGGAGGGGTAGTGAGGCTGCTTAGAGGTAGGCAGTTGGTGCTCACAGGCCAGCAGGGCCTCCTGGTGCCTCACTAACAGTGCATTTGCACCTGGGGTGCTGGGAAGCCTCTGGGCAGTGCCCATATGGTTTGGAGCTCTGTGACATGGCCAGGTACTAGGCGCCTCCTGCTGACTTGAGCCAGTGTTCCAACTGGAGTTGCCATAGCAAAAAGGGCACAGGGCCCCTTGGGGGTTTGCTGTAAGTTCTCACTAGTTCTCACAGGCCTTCGGGGATGCACAGGATGTGTAGAGCTGCACATCCCTCCCCTGACCATTCTGCTGGGAACGGCTTGGGCCAGGGTCCTAGGCAAATACACTTTCCACCTCCCCTCCTGCTCCATCTTCCCACATCCTGGTTGAACCCGTGTGACACAGCTCCCCACCGCCTCTGCCCTTGCCAGTCCTGGAAGTGGCTGGTGTATGGATCCGCCACCTCTCTCACAATCAACCTCATCTCTCTTGCTCAGAGCATAAGGGAGATTCAAGGTTAGCATGTCAGCGAATCTGGGCATCTCCTTTCTGCGCTAGTGTCTGTTTAACTCTTGTCTTCCCGCTTGATTGGCCTCTCTGGCCCAGATCCCTGCCTGCTACTTCCTGCTATTGAGCAGCCAAGGATTATACTGGCTAGAGGCAGGAGCTGGCAATCCTGGTGCCCGTGGCTCACAGCCATATGTTTTAGGCTCCTGCAGGAAGCTCTGCTAAGACACTAGGGAAAGGGATATCTGACCCTTCCCTGCCTCGACCAAGGCATCCTAGCACCCAGCAACAGTATTCATAGGCGTCATTGTCACTGTCATGCAGATCTCCAAGAGCAAAGGCAGCTAGGTGTCCCGGGCCTCAAGTCCGGAGACCTTTGTGCAGAGGACAGCACAAAAGGGGAGACTTTGCCAAATGATTGGTGTCTGGGTACTTCAAATAAGCAAGTAAACATGCACACAATTGGAACTCCCTATGTCCAACCTCATACATGACACACTCATACAACCGCACATGAACAAAGAATTCCTCATTGGCGAGATGACTCTCTCTCTCTCTTTCTCTTTCTCCCTTCCCGCCACCTCCACATGCTCACTCATAACACACTGTGCCGGGTCCTCCTGGATCTACATCCACATACCTATTTACACATACACAGACTTTGGCTTAGTAAGCACACCCATGTACAGCATCAGGAACAAACACACACGAATGTAAGCAAGCACGGGCACACATATGCACATTCGAGCGCACCCAGTACACAGTGGCTTGGAAGGTGCTAAAGGGTTTCAGGGGACTGTCCTACTTGCTCAAGTCACGGCTGATATTGTTGTGGTGGGCGTGGCTAAGGAGCCCAGCGCTGCTTACTGGCCAGTCCATTGGCACTTGTGCCTCCCGCTGCTGTCCTCACCAGTATCCTGTTCCCTCAATCATGCAGCTTGGGTGACCTGGGTAGCAACAAACTTTGGGGGAAAGAAATCAAGGGAGAAATGGGAATGCAACAGGACCACAGGATTAGGCCCCCAGTAGTGCCCCAACCTGGGAAGGCATTCATTACCGCTCAGGTCTACACCAAGAAGCATGGAGCTGCAAGCAGTGAGCGGGGCAGGCCTGTGTGCCAGAATCCCTTGCCTCTTCTTCCTTCTCTTGGTCCCAAGGTGGTGGGGTGCCCATCGTGATCGTCCAACCTCGCCTTTCTTGTATGGTGCAAGTCAGTTCGCTTTTTGGCAGGAACTGACCAGGAGGGCCTCCTAATGGAGGCTCAACCTGCCCACCTTAATCTTGGGTCTGCTACTTTTGCTTCTTCACAGGAGCCAGCGGATCAGCTTAGGAGATCTCCATTTTGTAAGTCTTTTAAATATCAGGCCTGTGTGTATTGTTTCTTCTGTTTTATTGGAATTGTTTTACCTCTTGTTATTTTGTGGACTGCACAACTGACGAGACTGATAGGCATGGGCAACGTCCCTTCCACTCCCGTGGACTTGACTTTAGCCCACTGGAAGGAAGTTACTCACAATAATAGTGTAGAGATCAAGAAACGAAAGTGGGTGACTCTCTGCTCTTCTGAGTGGCTCACTTTCAAGATGGGTGGCCACCAGAAGGGACTTTTGACTTGAGTACAATTCTCAAAGTAGAGGACTATGTTTTTAATTCCTTACATAGTCACTTCGAAAAAGTTGGTAGATATCACCTTCTCTGGGCCCCTCCCGTGAGTCCGTCCCTTCTGCTTTTGTGTGAAAACTCATTTTGTTTTTTAAACACAAAGAGAAGTTCAACCACCGGTCACTCATGGTCTCAATTACTTGTGGTAATACTCAGTTAGCTGCTGTTACTGTGGTGGCACTTACTAAAAACTTCATAGAGTATATTAATCAGCTATAATGTCATGATAGTATTACCATATTACTGTACAGTATTAGAAAACAGATACACAGCAGATAGTGCTTAGAAAATTTCTAAGTACTGTATGTAAGTATTTAGGTTCTTTTTTTTTTTTTTTTTGGCCAGTCCTGGGCCTTGGACTAATGATTTCTCATTAGTATTACCAGGAGGGTTATATACTTAATTTAATGTTGTTTTTATTTTGCCAGTTCTGAGGCTTGAACTCAGGGCTTGAGCACTGTCCCTGAGCTGCTTTTATTCACACACACACACACACACAGCACTACTTCCACATTTTTCTGTTTATTTGGTGGGGAGGAATGGAACCCAGGGCTTCATGCATGCTAGGTGAGCACTCTGCCGCTAAGCCACATTGCTAGTCGAATATGTTGGGTCTATTTATGATTGTTCATTATGCCAGTCCTGAGGCTTGAACTCAGGGCTTGGGTGCTGTTCTTGTGCTGAAGGCTAGCAGACTATCATTTGAACCACAGGTCCACTTCCAGCTTTTTTTGGTAGTTATTTGGAGATGAGTCTCATAGACTTTCCTGCCTGGATGGATTTGAGCTGTGAGTCTCAGCTCATAAGCTTCTGAGAAGTTAGGATTACAGGTGAGAGCCACTGGCACTTAGCAGCTACTTTTTTGTTTTTGTTGTTGTTGTTTTTACAAACTGATTGTAAAGATAAATTACAATATTTTAAGTGATGAACTGCTTTTCCTAATTCAAGTATTTTGGCATATTTTCTAGTTAATCAGTTATGTAGATGTAAAACATTACTTGGAAGATTGTTTATGTGTTTATTATGTGGAAGACAGCAATTTGCTTTCCATAATCGTTCATTCACTTGTGAAATATCTTTTCCTTCTGTAAACCAGTCTAAAGCTACAAAAATAGGTATTGAACTATTAGAATCTTATTAAACCATGTATTGTGCTCTCTCTCCTCTCCTCTCCTCTCCTGTCCTCCCCTCCCTTCCCCTCTCCTCCCCTCCACTCCTCTCCCCTGTCCTCCCCTTTTCTCTCCTCTCCTCTCCCACCACCTGTAGTAACAAGGTTTGAATTCAAGGCTTCATCCTGGCATGTATGCCCACTCAGCTGGTATTCTGCCACTTACACATCTAGCCCAGCATTTCACTGGTTAATTGGAGATGGAGTCTTTTGGACTTTACTGAATGGGCTGGCTTTGAACCCTGACCCTCTGCATCTCAGCTTGCTGAGTATCCAGGTTTACCGGTATGAGCCCCAGGTGCCTGGCTAAATCATGTGTTTTAATTTTAACACATTTTGTTATGTTCAATGTACATGGCTTAGAAATACATAATGACAGTAGTTTGTATGCAGCAAACTACATTATTCTTAGAGAATTAGAGAACTAGAGTGCACATTTTGGTATTGAGATTTTCTTTAAAAAAATAAATGAGTAGAACCCTTGAAAGGACAATGAAATATAATATGATGGTCCCATATGTATATGAAGAAGTGTGATGTAAAACACAGTGAGTTGCATGGTCCTAGATGCTATGAATTCTGAGGATCCAACAATGAGGTGTGAGCTTTCATACAGCTCGGCTTTCTAAAAATTGTTGGTAATTGATCTTACATTAATTATCTCATTTCATTCCTAAAACATCCTGAATATTAGATCGGGTATGTATTGAAATCATAATTTGCGTATAAGAAAACATGGCTTAATGTATGGATCTGTGACCCCTCTGTATATCACTTTGACAATAAATAAGTAATTATATATATTTTTTTTTAAAAAAAGGAAAACACATTGAGAGGCTGCTGGCTACTCCAAGTGGAGGTGATGGTGTCTTTCTAATTATAAGGCTGAGTTTTTTGCTGGCACATGGTAGCTGTGAGGATTATTCTAAAATAAGATTCCTGATCAAAGATGGCCTTTAGAACTTTTGATAACATTGAAAACTACTAGGTCTATCATGATTGCTCTCAACCAACTAATTATGCCTATTTAGAAGTAATAATTATATGAGAGTTCAGCATTTTCCATTTTCTGAAAAAACAAGAAATGTAAGGTTAGACTCATTTTCTCTATACTGATGATGATGTAGGAGCTCAATGTAGTTCAGTGCCAATGTGATCCTTTTAAATAGGACCATATGAAGTTCTGCCTGATGCTTTGCTCATTTGAGCTAAATTTAAAAATTGAAGTGTTAGGGTCTCTTTTTAATAAGTTAGCAAGATATTTCTAACAAATTTTTAATCTTTTATTGGAAAACTAGCATTTTGTGGATTCTTTGTTGTTGTTATTGTTTGTGGGGCATGAACGCAGGTGCTGACCCTGAGTTCACTCACTATCTTCCTTTCTCTCTTTCTTTCTTCCTCTCTTTCTTTTCTCCCTTCCTTCCTTCCTTCCTTCCTTCCTTCCTTCCTTCCTTCCTTCCTTCCTTCCTTCCTTCCTTCCTTCCTTCATTGCCAGTCCTGGACTCAGGTCCTGAGCACTGTCCCAGGCTTTTGTTTTTGTTTTGCTCAAGGCTAGTACACTACCACTTGAGCCATTGCTCCACTTCTTGCTTTTTGCTATATGTGGTGGTGAGGAATTGAACCCATGGCTTCATGTATACAAGGCAAGCACTCTACCACTAGGCCATATTCCCAGCCCTTCTTCCTTTCCTTTCAAGGCTAGTCCTCTGTCTCTTTGAGCCACAGTGCCTCTTCCAGGTTTTTGTTTTTGTTTTTTTTGTAGTTAATTGGAGATGAGACTCTTTAACAGACATTCTTGTCTTCACTGGCATTCAACCATGATCCTCAAAGGTCAACCTTCTGAGTAGCTAGGATGACAGACAGGCATGAGCCACCAGCACCCTGTACATTGGGACACTTCTAAAATGTATGTCTTATGCTTAAATACCTCTTCTCCACTGCCTTATGGAAGGAGCCCAAATTGACCCCAGCTTCTTTTTAATTTTCACAATGCTAATGGCATTCAGCAGCAGGAATTCCTGGTTTCTAGAGAGTTGTTCTCTTCCTGTGTTCCTGTCTCTGTCTCTTCTTCCTGGAATCTTCCCCATTGGTATCTGCCTGTCAAATGGCTACCCATTCTTAATGAACTACTCAGATGTGAAGTTGAAATGATAAATCTTTGCTTTCCTTGGCCAGCCCCGCCCCACCCTGGCGGTTTCCTGTTGTTTCTGCTTGGGGCACTGGAAGGCTCAGGCCAGGGCAGGACGGGCGATGGATGGGGGGCTGGGTGGGGCAGAGCGGACAGGCGGGACAGAGGCAGTGGAGTCAAAACAGGGTAAAATGATACACGGGTGTGCAATTTGCAAGCTGGGGGTTCTGGGTGCTGAGTGCTAAATTCTAGGTAGCTGGGTGCTGGGTACTGGGTGCTGGGTGGCTAGGGGCTGGTTACTGGGTGTCTGGGTGCTAGGTACTGGGTGCTGGGTGGTTGGGTGCTGGGTGACTGGGTGCTTGGTAGCTGGGTGTTGAGTAGCTGGATGGTGTGGTCTGAGTAGTTGGGTGCTGGGTACTGGTTAGATGGGTGCTGGGTGCTAGGTACTAGGTGCCTGGGGTCTGAGTAGCAGGGTTCTGGGAACTGGGTGCTCAGTAGCTGGGTACTGGCTGCTGGCTAGCTGGGTGGCTGGGTTCTGGGTGCTGGGTACTGGGTGCTGGGTAGCTGGGTACTGGGTGCTGGGTGTCTGGGTGCTGAGTAGCTGGGTGCTGGGGGCTGGTTGGCTGGGTGCTGGGTACTGGGTGATGGTTGCTGAGTGGTTGTGTCCTGGTGCTGGGTGGCTGGGTACTAGGTGCTGGATTAGGTGCTGGATAGCTGGGTAGCTGGGTGGCTGGGTGCTGAGTAGCTGGGTACTGGGTGCTGGGTGTCTGGGTGCTGAGTAGCTGGGTGCTGGGGGCTGGTTGGCTGGGTGCTGGGTACTGGGTGATGGGTGCTGAGTGGTTGTGTCCTGGTGCTGGGTACTGGTTGGCTGGGTACTAGGTGCTGGATTAGGTGCTGGGTAGCTGGGTAGCTGAGTGGCTGGGTGCTGAGTAGCTGGGTACTGGACGCTGATTGGCTAGGTACTAGGTACTGGGTGCTGGGTGGTTGGCGGCTGGGTGCTAGGTACTGGGTTGAGTAGCTGGGTGGCTGGGTGCTGACTAGCTGGATGCTGAGGTCCAAATAACTGGATACTGGGTGCTGAGTAGCTGAGTGCTGGGTTGCTGGGTACTTGGTGCTGGGTACCTGGGTGGTGAATTGCTGGGTGCTGGGGACTGGGTGCTGGGTGGCTAGGTACTGAGTCGCTGGGTGCTGGGTACTGGTTGGGTGCTTAGTAGTTGCATGATGGGTAATGGGGGCTAGGTGCTGAGTAGCTGCATGCTGAAGGCTGGCATCTGGGTGCTGAGTAGCTGGGTGCTGGGTGGCTGGGTGCTGGGTACTGGGTAGCTGGGTACTGGCTGGCTGGGATGCTGGGTACTGGGTGCTGGGTGGCTGGGTGCTGAGTAGCTGTGGACTGGATGCTGATTGGCTGAGTGTTGGTACTGGGTGCTGGGGGGTTAGGTGCTGGGTGGCTGGGTACTTGGTAGCTGGGTAGCTGTGTGGGTGGCTGGTTGCTGGGTAGCTGGGTAGTGGGTGGCTGGGTGCTGGGTACTGGTTCGCTGGGTGCTGAGGGCACTGAGGGTTGAGTACCTGGGTGCTCAGTACTGGGTGCTGAGTAGGTGAGTGCTGGCTGGGTACTGGGGGTTGGGGTGCTGAGTACCTGGGTGCTGAGGGCTGAGAACCTGGGTGGCTGGGTAATGGGTGCTGGGTGCTGAGTAGCTGGGTGCCGGGTGGCTGGGTGCCGGGCCGGGATTCGAGCCCCAGTCCCCCTCCTCCCCGCCCTCCCCTAGGCCCCTTGCCTGTCCGTGTGTCCGTCTGTCCGTCTCTCTCTCAGTTGTCCCTGTGTCCACCCGTCTGTCTGTCTGCCTCGGTTTCCCTGCCCATCCGTCTGTCCGTCTGTCTGTCCCCAGGCCTGGGACCCTGTGCGCCTGTCGCTCTGTGCGTCCGTCCATCTGTCTACGTTCATTGGTCCCTGTCTGTCCGTCCATCCGTCTGTCTCCTTGTCTGTCTGTCCGTCTGCCCATCTGTCTGTCCATCTGTCTCTCGCTGCATGTCTGTCTGTCCATCTGTCTCCCTGTTCGTCCATCTGTCCCTCTGTCTGTCCATCCGTCTGTCTGCCGTCCGACTGTCTCTGTGTCTGTCACACTGCTTGTGTGTCCGTCTGTGTGTCCGTCTGTCTGTCTGTCTGTCTGTCTGTCCATCTGTCTCTCTCCCTGTCTCCCTATTTGTCCATCTGTCCTCCCTGTTCGTCCGTCTGTGTCTCTGTCTTTCCATCTGTGTCTTTTCGTCCATCTGTCTGTCCATCTGTCCGTCTGTCAGTCTCCCTGTCCATCCGTCCATCTATGTCTGTCTGTCCATTTGTCCGTCTCCCTGTCTGTCTTTCCATCTGTCCGTCCATCCGACTGTCTCCTTGTCTGTCTGTCTGTCTGTCTCCCTGTCTGTCTATCTCCCTGTCCATCTGTCTGTGTCTCTCTAGCTGCCTGACTGTCCCACAGCCGGTCTAACCGTCTGTCTGTCTGTTTGTCTGTCTGTGTTAGTGCCTGTTCCTGTCTGTGTGTCTCCCTCCCTGTCTCTGTGTCCACCCGTCTGTCCGTCTCTCCCTTCCCCTGTGGGCAGCCGAAGCGACAGACAGTGAGCCAGGCCCTGCGGCCCAGAGAGTGACCAAGCACCCAGCACCCCTCACGGAGGCACGGGAGGAGGACTGAGCGCCTAGCACACACATAGGAGGACTGAGCACCCAGCACCTCGTGTGGAGGAACGGGAGGAGAACTGAGCGCCCAGCGCCTCCTGTGGATTCATGGGAGGAGGACTGAGCACGCAGGCCCTCGTGTGGGACACAGGACTAACTGCCCAGCACCCACATGAGAAGACTGAGCACCCAGCACTTTGTGTGGAGGCACGGGAGGACTGAGCACCCAGCACCTCATATGCAGACACCGGGGGAGGACTGAGCACCCAGCACTAACAAAGGAAGACTGAGCACCTAGCACCTTGTGTGGAGACGCCAGGGGGGACTGATCACCCAGCATCTTGTGTGGAGTTGCCGGGGGAGGACTGAGCACCCAGCACCCACGCAGGAGGACTCAGTACCCTAACCCTGGGTACGTGTGTGCATGCGGGGGGGGGGCTGGGGTGACCCGGGCGGCGCCATGATCAGGGCCCAGGCTGCAGGCTCAGCTCCACCACGGGCCATGGCTCCGCTTCCTCCTCCTCCTCCTCCTCCTCCTCCTCCTCCTCCTCCTCCTCCTCCTCCTCCTCCTCCTCCTCCTCCTCCTCCTCCTCCTCCTCCTCCCCCCAGCCCTACCTGCCTCAGTGTCTGTACCTTTTGGCTGGTTTCACTCAGATTATGGCCAGAGAATGGCTGAAGTAAATAACAGGAATGAAGAAAGGAAATGTATGGTGATTAGCAGTTCTTTGAGGGAAATGTTTACCTTTATTCACAAACAGTGTATGTGTTGGTAGTTTTCCTATTGCCAGAGAAAGAGAGTGTTGATTCTAAATGTTAGTTTTTAACATGAGAATCTTAAGCATTATATGTCATAACTCTAAAAAATGTTAGGTGTTTCAGAATCTTTCAAAAATATTTATTGTCTTTTTTCTCCTTTATTGTCAAAGTGAAGTACAGAGGGGTTACAATTTCATATATAATGCAGTGAGTACATTTCTTGTCCAACATGTTAACTCCTCCTCCCCTCCACATGCCTACCTCTTCCCTCCTGCTTCCCCTTCCACCCACGAGTTGTATGGTTGGTTTACACCAAATGGTTTTGTGAGTATTGTGTTTGGAGTTGTTTGTATTTTTATCCTTTGTCTATTGATTTTGATATTTACTTTCTCTTCCCTAGCTCTAATACACGTATATACAGTATCCAGGGTGCTCAGATGAGATACAGTGATAGTGGGGGTAAAACCACAGGAAGGGAATACGAGAGAAAATAAAAAGGGTACGGATTCATATCGCATGTTGAAAATAATTACAATAATGATATACCACTTGTTTCCATAACATGGAGCTCATTTCACTTAGCATCATCTTAAGTGTCCATAAGGGCATAGCTATTGGGCTATTATGACTTCGGCTTTGACTAGCCTAAACATGTACTAATTATTCCAAAAACATGTACTAATTATTCCAAGCACCCAGCACCCCTCACGGAGGCACGGGAGGAGGACTGAGCGCCTAGCACACACACAGGAGGACTGAGCACCCAGCACCTCGTGTGGAGGAACGGGAGGAGAACTGAGTGCCCAGCGCCCCCTGTGGATTCATGGGAGGAGGACTGAGCACCCAGGCCCTCGTGTGGGACACAGGACTAACTGCCCAGCACCCACATGAGAAGACTGAGCACCCAGCACTTTGTGTGGAGGCACGGGAGGACTGAGCACCCAGCACCTCGTATGCAGACACCGGGGGAGGACTGAGCACCCAGCACTAACAAAGGAAGACTGAGCACCCAGCACCTTGTGTGGAGACGCCAGGGGGGACTGAGCACCCAGCATCTTGTGTGGAGATGCCGGGGGAGGACTGAGCAACCAGCACCCACGCAGGAGGACTCAGTACCCTAACCCTGGGTACGTGTGTGCATGCGGGGGGGGGGGCTGGGGTGACCCCGGCGGCGCCATGATCAGGGCCCAGGCTGCAGGCTCAGCTCCACCACGGGCCATGGCTCCGCCTTCTCCTCCTCCTCCTCCTCCTCCTCCTCCTCCTCCTCCTCCTCCAGGGGGAGGTGCACGGCTGTCCGGCTGTCCGTGTGTCCATCCGCCCATCTCTTTGTCTGTCCGTCTGTCTCCCTCTGTGTCTGTCCGTCCATCCATTTGTCCATGTGTCCGTCTGTCTCCAGGTCTGTCTGCCCGTCTGCTCATCTGTCCATCTGTCCATCCATCCGTCCATCTGTCTGTCTCCCTGTTTCTCCGTCTGTCTGTCTGACCATCTGCTCAGTGTGTTTGTCCGTCTGTCTCCAGGTCCATCTGTCCATGACTGTCTGTCTCCCTGTGTGTCTCACTGTGTGCTCATCTGTCTGTCCGTCTCCCTCTCTTGTCTATCTGTCTCCATGATGTCCATCTGTCCATCCGTCCATCTGTGTCTTTTTGTCATCTGTCTGTCTCCAGTTCTGTCTGTCTGTCTCCCTGTCCACCTGTCTGTCTGTCCTGCTCATCTGTGTCCCTGTCTGTCTGTCTGTCCATCTGTCTGCTGTGTGTCTGTCTGTCCGTCTCCCTGTCTGTCTGGCTCCATGTCTGTTTGTCCATCTGTCTGCCTGTCTCTTGTCCATGCCTGTTTGTCTGTCTCCAGGTCTGTCCATCTGTCTCCCAGTCTGTCTGTCTGTCTGTTCATCTGTCCGTCCATCTCCCTGTCTCCCTGTCTGTCCGTCCGTCTGTCTTCATGTCTGTCCGTGTCTCGATTCCCATCGCTGTCTGTCTGTCACCGCCCAACCCCCCAGCCCGTCATGTCCCTCTGTCCCTCCATCCGTCCGTCTGTCCATCTTCACCAGTCAACTTGTCGCTGACACAGGGAACGCGGGCGCTCAGGAGCCTGCAGGGCAGACGGACGGACGGGTGGATATGGGCTCGAATCCCGGCTTCCCGCATGGCCCACAATGCGTTGCGTTCCCCCCCCCCACCTTGGGGGCCCCGGGTTCAGATTCCGGCTCAACTCTGACAGCCCCAGCCCAGGCCCAGCGACCCCAGTGCTGCCGAAGCAGCAGGTGCAGCATGGCTGGCCCGGCGGGGACCCTTGAAACCTCCGACCGTGTGGGTGTGCACACACTCGGGGAGGAAGGGATGGGAGGGGGAGGGGTCACATGAAGTGGGGAGGGAGGGACACGTGACCCTCAGCTCCTTGCCCCAGCCCTCCCCACACGACTCCACCTGCAAAGGCTCCCCCCCATGTGAGGCCTCTGAGGACACTTCAAATCGCCACCTATCCACCCACAGGCCCAGAATGGTCTTGGGGACACTTGAAACCACCCCTCCACCCAGATCCCCATTCCCCCGGGGACACTTGAAACCGCCGTGGGGACACTCAAAACTGCCCTACATCCACTCACAGGCCCAAGGTTTTCGTGGGGACACTGGATACCGCCCTCCATCGATGCACACGCCGAGGGTTGCCTTGGATACACTTGAAACCACCCCCTAAAGAACTGCCCCCATCATGGGACACTTGAAACTGACCCTCACCCTGACCCCCTCCCCTTGGGGACACTTGAAACCGCCCTCCATCCACCCACAGGCCCAAGGTGGTCCTGGTTACACTTGAAACCACCCCCCCAAGAGCCCCTCCCCATTGGGATACTAGAAAACACCCTTGGGACACTTGAAACCGCCCTGGGTACACTTGAAACCACCCACCACAGACCCCTGCCCACCCTGGAGACACTTGAAACGAATCGCCCCAGACCCCTTCCCCCGGGAACACTTGAAACCGCCCTCCATCCACCCACAGGCCCAAAATGGTCCTGGGGACACTTGAAACCACCCCCCACCCAGAATCTCTACTCCTGGGGACACCTGAAACCTCCCTGGGGACAGTTGAAACCGCCCTCTGCTCCCCAAACTCCACCGTGTTGCTCCAGGAGCCCTAGGTCAGGGTGCGGGCTTCCCTGGCCCGGATGCACAGGCCTGGTGAGGCCCGGGTTCGAGGCCTGGCAGGGCGTAGGTGTTGTCTGAGCCTCCCAAGACCTCAATGTGGGGGGAGACTCGCCATGGGGCAGGGGTAAACTTAGGCACAGGGCGGTTCCAGGAGCACTCACCGGGGAGTCCTGGGAGACCAGCTGGCCACCATGCTAAAAGAACAGAGCACAGGCCTCAGTCAGCACTGACTGCGGGGCAGGGTGCTGGACCGTGTACTTCTGGGTGATGTGCTTAGTACTCCCACGTGCTGTGTGGAGTACTCCCCAGTGCTGTGCTGAGTACTCCCATTTCACACTAATCCTGAAACCCACCTCTCCCAACCAATACTGGACTGAGTAGTCCAGGGTGCTACAACCAGTACTCCCTGGTGCTGGACTGAGTACTCCCGGGTGCTGCACTGAGTACTCCCATCCCTCCCCGGTGCTGGACTGAGTACTCCCATCCCACACCAATCCGGAACCCCACCCCCTCCTGAACGTTGCTGGACTAAATACTCCCCGCCAGTGCTGGACCGAGTACTCCCGGGTGTTGCACTGAGTACTCCCATGCACAGGGCCAGCTGTTACCGGAAGTCCTGCTTGCTCCACTGCCTCCAGGTCCTGTGTGGCTCCCACCATACCTGCCAGCCCCGGGGGCCGCAGGCAATGCTCACGTTTCACAGGGGGTCAAAGTGTTCTGAAAACTGCCACAGATGAATGGAGGGACACCGGGTGGGGTGGGGGGGGCTCGAAACTGCCCTCGGTGGTGCCAGGGATACTTGAAACTGCCCTTGTGGGTCTTGGGGGACACTCAAAACTGCCCTGGATGCTCATGGGGACAGTGGAAACCGCCCTCCATCCACCAAGGTGCTCGTGTGGACACTTGAAACCGCCCTCAGCGGTCTCGGGGACACTTAAAACCGCCCTGGATGGTCCTGGGAAAACTTGAAGCTGCTTTTGGGGGTCATGGGGAACCCTTGAAATCGCCCTAGGTGGTCTTGGGGATACCTGAAACTGCCCTCCATGCACCAAAGTGCTCGTGGGGATACTTGAAACCACTCTCGGTGGTCTCGAGGACACAAATCCGCCCTCGGTGTTCTTGGGGACACTTTAAACTCCCCTTGGTGGTCTCTGGGATACTTGAAACCGCCCTGGGTGGTCCAGGGGGTACTGGAAACCACCCTCACCAATTTCACGGGCATAGAGCCAGGCGTCCAGGAAGTGGACGGGGCCAGCGGGGCTCGAGCCGGTGACCAGGGCGTAGGTCTGGGCCCAGAGGCCAGCAAGATCGGGGAGGATGCAGCCCACCTGGAGGCCGGACTGGCACATGTCGGCCAGCACTCATGGTACAGGCCGGTCCTAGGGAGTGGTGGGGCATTAGAAACTCACAATGGCCGAAGGGGGGGGACATTAGAAACCGACAATGGCCAACAGAGGTGGCATTACAAACTGACAATGCCAAAGAGAGGCGTTAGAAACTGACAATGGCGGGATGAGCGGGTCACATTAGAAACCGACAATGGTGCGGAGGGGGCATTGAAACCGGCAGGGGTGGCCCCACCTGGAGTCCGGATCCTGAAGGAATACTGTGTCCCCCGCGGTGCCTGCGGCCCCAGTGCCCATGAGCAGTTCAGGGCCTGGGCCTCGAAGACATAACACACAAGGCCTGGGGAAACGATATGGCGGGGGGGGGGGTGGAGGGTGGAGGGCCTGTGGGGAGACTTACCCCTGACCCTTCAACCCCACGACCTCTGACCCTTCAACCCCAAAACCCCTGACCCTTCAACCCCATGTCACCTGACCCGTCAACCCATGACCCCTGACCAGTTCAACCCCATGATTCCTGAACTTTCAACCCAATGACTCCTGAACCTTCAACATATGACCTGTGACCCCTGACCCTCGATCCCCCCCCCTACCCGGAACCTCAGGACCTCACCCGGGTTTGTGAACCCCAGGCCTTTGGTCAGGGGCCTCCTGGCCACAGTGAGTGTAACCTCGAACTCGACTCCCTGGTACCACAGGAGATCCCAGAATTCGCAGCTACATTGTCCGACGGGGACCTTGGAGAGCGGGGGGGTCGGTGCCTTGACATAAACCGGAACACCTGGGAGATCCATTCGTCCATCCATGCCTCAACTTAGCCCCCGGAACACCAGGGAATGTGGGCCAGCCCACCCCTGCCTCAGTTTACCCCACAGCCCCCACCATTGGCCTCCCAGGGTGGGGGACTGGTGTCTCCGTCGTGCCTCGATTGCCCAAACTGTCCAGCAGTGTGACCGACCCCTTGTTCGGGTTCACAACGATGCACCGGGCCTCTGTGGTGGTGGCCACACAGTGCAAGCTTAGCCTGTGGCTCCTGGAGTCGAAGGTCAGGCCCAGGTCAGGTACAGGGTCAGGGGTCGCAGGGCCCAAGGTTGGGGGGGTCTCAGGGGTCAGGAGGGCGCGGGGAAGCTTCCAGAAGATGATGTGGGAGTCTCTGGTTGGGTTGGGGGGGTCACGAGGAACAAAGGTGAGAAGTCAGGATCATCCATACAAGGGTACTGTGTTCGAATCCTCCCTTGGGCTGATGGAGCAACCAGAAAGGAGGAGAGTTACCCGGATGAGCTTCAGCCATGAGGACGAGGAGGAGGAGGAGGAGGAGGAGGAGGAGGAGGGGGAGGAAGATGGAGGCTGCAGACCAGGGGAGGATCAGGGCAGGAGGCCTGGACCTGGAGAGCACTGTGGAGAGAGCAATGGGGATGGGTAGGTGGGCGGGTGGGTGGATGATTGGGTGGATGGGTGGAAGAGTGGGTGGATTGATCGGTGGGGGGGGTGGATTGGTGGGTGGTTCTATGGGTGGGTGGATGCGTGGATGGGTGGGTGGATGAATGATGGGTGGGTAGATGGGTGGGTGGGTGGGTGGATAATTGGGTGGGTGGGTGGGTGGGTGTTGGGTGGGTGGGTGGGGGATGGGTGCTTGATCTCATCCCTCTCTCCTTCCCCCTCCCTCTCCTCCCTGGTGGCCCCTGGGGCTTTCACACTCACTGCAGGCCATTGGCACATCGGGTCGGGTGTGGGGCAGCCAGGGTGCCCGTCTTGGTTCCGGGGGTTTGGGCTGTCAGGTGTGGACCCCTGGGTGGGTGTCCTGGTGAGCTTGGGGCGGCTGGGCCCCGAAGTTTCTGGGCTCCGGACGGGGAGTGGATGCCGCTTCCCCTTTCTCGCTTCTCCTGGGGGTTTCCTGGCTCCTGGGCATCTCATTCTCCTTTCTCGGGGATGGGGAAGCCAAGGCGGCACCCCGGTGAGGACAGGCCTTGGGGCCTCGGGGGTGCGGGTGCCATGCACAGACAGACAGACAGACAGACAGACCTGAGTCCTCCTTGGGTGGTGGTGCTGGGTGCTGAGTCCTCCTGGGTGGTGGTATTGTGTGCTGAGGCCTCCTGGGTGGTGGTATTGAGTGCTGAGTCCTCCTTGGGTGGTGGTGCTGGGTGCTGAATCCTCCTTGGGTGGTGCTGGGTGCGTCTCCCAGACAGAGAGACACAGTCCAGTCGGAGGAATGGAGGGGCGGACAGAGGGACGGACATGTGGATTGGGAGACGGAAAAGGAGGGACGGACGGACACACAGACGGAGAGAGGCACAGACACACAGACAGACGGACAGACAGGACAACATAGAGACAGACAGGGAGACAGACAGACGCACAAGAGATGGACAGACAGATGGACAGGGAGACAGACAGATGGATGGACAGATGCAGGGGGCCCTGCACCCCGGGCGCTCTCCTGACCAGCAGGAGAGGCAAGGAGGCGCGCCCCTCCCCGCCGAGGGTGAACCCAGAATAGGTAATAAGCAGCAAGTCGCCCGCACGCAGCCCAACCCAACCTTTATGCCACAGTTAGATGGT
>NW_025960085.1:0-52216 GCF_023159225.1 Perognathus longimembris pacificus | reverse complement strand
ACATACTCACTATAACACACTGTGCCGGGTCCTCCTGGATCTAACATCCACATACCTATTTGCACATATGCACTCTTAGGCTTAGGAAGCACACTCTTGTACAGCATCAGGAACACACGCATGTAGGCAAGCAGGGGCACACACACGCACACGTGAGCACATCCAGTACACAGTGGCTTGGAAGGTGCTAAGGGGTTTTCGAGGACTGTGTCCTACTTGCTCAAGTCCAGGGTGTTGTTCTCGTGGTGGGCGTGGCTAAGGAGCCCAGCGCTGCTTACTGGACAGTCCATTGGCACTTGGGCCTCCCCCTGCTGTCCTCACCAGTCTCCCATTCCCTGAACCATGCAGCTTCAGAGACCTGGGTAGCAACAAACTCTTCAGGAAAGCAATCAAGGCAGAAATGTCAATGTAACAGGACCACATGATTACGCCCCAGTAGTGCCCCAACCAAGGATGGCAATCGTTACCCCTCAGGTCTACACCCTAAAGCCCAGCGCTGCGCGCAGAGAATGGGGCAGGCCTGTGCCCCAGAATCCCTTGCCTCTTCTCCCTTCTACTTGGTCCAGGGTGGTGGGGCGCCCAACCTGGCCTTCCTAGCCACCACCTGCCATCTGCAGCTGAATTCCTGAGGCTCGTCCCCTGCACACATACCTCCTTTGCTGATAACTCCCTCCGAGTTCTCTCTCCTAGCCCTCCTGTCCCTGCCTTGCTGCTCTGGACTGCTTTCAACTCACACATGCCTCTGCGTCACTGCCTCTTTGCCTCAGCCTCTGCTTCCCAATTTCCCCCTCCTCCTCTTGAGGTTCACAGGCTGCACACCTCCCCATGCACCTCTTCACTTCTTCTGGGGAAATTACAACTGCCTCACCCTGGCCTAGCCCTTCTTATCTTCTCCAAATCTCCCTCTGCTCTCACCCTCTGCACACCTGGGATCTCTCAGGTCCTCTGGTGAACACCAATCCCCATTTATCTAATCTGTTGTCTGCCTGCTCTGTGCCCAAGCCCCTCTGCTCCTTTTCTGTGCACAGGAGGTTTGTGACAAAGGTAGGAGGGAAGCGGCACTCCTTTCCTGCCTTCTGGTTTTATGACTGACATCCGATTGGTCTGGGAAACGGCCTCTGCCCCCTTGGCCAAGACAACCTGAAGACCTTGCCTGGCTTGCTAGGCAGCAGCCCTGTGTTTTTCTGAGCAGGAAGGACTGCACATATGCGACCCCACTATGCAGAAAAGCCTCCAGGGGGTGGCCGGATGTTTTTGTTTCTCCATTCCTTGCCCACTTTGTTGATGTGTGCTTTCATTTGCATTCCAACAGGAACAGCCTTAAGGGAGGGGTAGTGAGGCTGCTTAGAGGTAGGCAGTTGGTGCTCACAGGCCAGCAGGGCCTCCTGGTGCCTCACTAACAGTGCATTTGCACCTGGGGTGCTGGGAAGCCTCTGGGCAGTGCCCATATGGTTTGGAGCTCTGTGACATGGCCAGGTACTAGGCGCCTCCTGCTGACTTGAGCCAGTGTTCCAACTGGAGTTGCCATAGCAAAAAGGGCACAGGGCCCCTTGGGGGTTTGCTGTAAGTTCTCACTAGTTCTCACAGGCCTTCGGGGATGCACAGGATGTGTAGAGCTGCACATCCCTCCCCTGACCATTCTGCTGGGAACGGCTTGGGCCAGGGTCCTAGGCAAATACACTTTCCACCTCCCCTCCTGCTCCATCTTCCCACATCCTGGTTGAACCCGTGTGACACAGCTCCCCACCGCCTCTGCCCTTGCCAGTCCTGGAAGTGGCTGGTGTATGGATCCGCCACCTCTCTCACAATCAACCTCATCTCTCTTGCTCAGAGCATAAGGGAGATACAAGGTTAGCAGGTCAGCGAATCTGGGCATCTCCTTTCTGCGCTAGTGTCTGCTTAACTCTTGTCTTCCCGCTTGCCTTGGCCTCTCTGGCCCTGATCCCTGCCTGCTACTTCCTGCAATTGAGCAGCCAAGGATTATACTGGCGAGAGGCAGGAGCTGGCAATCCTGGTGCCCGTGGCTCACAGCCATATGTTTTAGGCTCCTTCAGGAAGCTCTGCTAAGACACCAGGGAAAGGGATATCTGACCCTTCCCTGCCGTGACCAAGGCACACTAGCACCCAGCAATGATATTCATACGCAGCATCATCACTGTCATGCAGATCTCCAAGAGCAGAGGCAGCTTGCATCAAGTACGGAGACCTTTGTGTAGAGGACAGCACAAGAGGGGAGCCTTCGCCATATGATTGGTTTCCGGGAACTTCAAAAAACAAGTAACGTGTAAACACTTTGAACTCCCTCTGTCCAACCTCATACCTGACACACTCATGCAACCGCACATGAACAAAAAATTCCTCACAGGCGAGCCGACTCTCTCTCTCTCTCTTTCTCTCTCTTCCTCCCCGCCACCCCCACATGCTCACTATAACACACTGTGCCGGGTCCTCCTGGATCTACATCCACATACCTATTTGCACATATGCAGACTTAGGCTTAGGAAGCACACTCTTGTACAGCATCAGGAACACACGCATGTAGGCAAGCAGGGGCACACACACGCACACGTGAGCGCACCCAGTACCCAGTGGCTTGGAAGGTGCTAAGGGGTTTTCGAGGACTGTGTCCTACTTGCTCAAGTCCAGGGTGTTGTTCTCGTGGTGGGCGGGGCTAAGGAGCCCAGCGCTGCTTACTGGACAGTCCATTGGCACTTGGGCCTCCCCTTGCTGTCCTCACCTTCTCCCATTCCCTGAACCATGCAGCTTCGGAGACCTGGATAGCAACAAACTCTTCGGGAAAGCAATCAAGGCAGAAATGTCAATGTAACAGGACCACATGATTACGCCCCAGTAGTGCCCCAACCAAGGATGGCATTCGTTACCCCTCAGGTCTACACCCTAAAGCACAGCGCTGCGCGCAGAGAATGGGGCAGGCCTGTGCCCCAGAATCCCTTGCCTCTTCTCCCTTCTACTTGGTCCCAGGGTGGTGGGGCGCCCAACCTGGCCTTCCTAGCCACCACCTGCCATCTGCAGCTGAGTTCCTGAGGCTTGTCCCCTGCACACATACCTCCTTTGCTGATAACACCCTCCGAGTTCTCTCTCCTAGCCCTCCTGTCCCTGCCTTGCTGCTCTGGACTGCTTTCAACTCACACATGCCTGTGCGTCACTGCCTCTTTGCCTCTGCCTCTGCTTCCCAATTTCCCCCTCCTCCTTTGAGGTTCACAGGCTGCAAACCTCCCCATGCACCTCTTCACTTCTTCTGGGGAAATTACAACTGCCTCACCCTGGCCTAGCCCTTCTTATCTTCTCCAAATCTCCCTCTGCTCTCACCCTCTGCACACCTGGGATCTCTCAGTCCTCTGGTGAACACCAATCCCCATTTATCTAATCTGTTGTCTGCCTGCTCTGTGCCCAAGCCCCTCTGCTCCTTTTTCTGTGCACAGGAGGTTTGTGACAAAGGTAGGAGGGAAGCGGCACTCCTTTCCTGCCTTCTGGTTTTATGACTGACATCCGATTGGTCTGGAAACGGCCTCTGCCCCCTTGGCCAAGACAACCTGAAGACCTTGCCTGGCTTGCTAGGCAGCAGCCCTGTGTTTTTCTGAGCAGGAAGGACTGCACATATGCGACCCACTATGCAGAAAAGCCTCCAGGGGGGTGGCCGGATGTTTTGTTTCTCCATTCCTTGCTCACTTTGTTGATGTGTGCTTTCATTTGCATTCCAACAGGAACAGCCTTAAGGGAGGGGTAGTGAGGCTGCTTAGAGGTAGGCAGTTGGTGCTCACAGGCCAGCAGGGCCTCCTGGTGCCTCACTAACAGTGCATTTGCACCTGGGGTACTGGGAAGCCTCTGGGCAGTGCCCATATGGTTTGGAGCTCTGTGACATGGCCAGGTACTAGGCGCCTCCTGCTGACTTGAGCCAGTGTTCCAACTGGAGTTGCCATAGCAAAAAGGGCACAGGGCCCCTTGGGGGTTTGCTGTAAGTTCTCACTAGTTCTCACAGGCCTTCGGGGATGCACAGGATGTGTAGAGCTGCACATCCCTCCCCTGACCATTCTGCTGGGAACGGCTTGGGCCAGGGTCCTAGGCAAATACACTTTCCACCTCCCCTCCTGCTCCATCTTCCCACATCCTGGTTGAACCCGTGTGACACAGCTCCCCACCGCCTCTGCCCTTGCCAGTCCTGGAAGTGGCTGGTGTATGGATCCGCCACCTCTCTCACAATCAACCTCATCTCTCTTGCTCAGAGCATAAGGGAGATACAAGGTTAGCAGGTCAGCGAATCTGGGCATCTCCTTTCTGCGCTAGTGTCTGCTTAACTCTTGTCTTCCCGCTTGCCTTGGCCTCTCTGGCCCTGATCCCTGCCTGCTACTTCCTGCAATTGAGCAGCCAAGGATTATACTGGCGAGAGGCAGGAGCTGGCAATCCTGGTGCCCGTGGCTCACAGCCATATGTTTTAGGCTCCTTCAGGAAGCTCTGCTAAGACACCAGGGAAAGGGATATCTGACCCTTCCCTGCCGTGACCAAGGCACACTAGCACCCAGCAATGATATTCATAGGCAGCGTCATCACTGTCATGCAGATCTCCAAGAGCAGAGGCAGCTTGGCATCAAGTACGGAGACCTTTGTGTAGAGGACAGCACAAGAGGGGAGCCTTCGCCATATGATTGGTTTCCGGGAACTTCAAAAAACAAGTAACGTGTAAACACTTTGAACTCCCTCTGTCCAACCTCATACCTGACACACTCATGCAACCGCACATGAACAAAAAATTCCTCACACGCGAGCCGACTCTCTCTCTCTCTCTCTTTCTCTCTCTTCCTCCCCGCCACCCCCACATGCTCACTATAACACACTGTGCCGGGTCCTCCTGGATCTACATCCACATACCTATTTGCACATATGCAGACTTAGGCTTAGGAAGCACACTCTTGTACAGCATCAGGAACACACGCATGTAGGCAAGCAGGGGCACACACACGCACACGTGAGCGCACCCAGTACACAGTGGCTTGGAAGGTGCTAAGGGGTTTTCGAGGACTGTGTCCTACTTGCTCAAGTCCAGGGTGTTGTTCTCGTGGTGGGCGGGGCTAAGGAGCCCAGCGCTGCTTACTGGACAGTCCATTGGCACTTGGGCCTCCCTTGCTGTCCTCACCTTCTCCCATTCCCTGAACCATGCAGCTTCGGAGACCTGGATAGCAACAAACTCTTCGGGAAAGCAATCAAGGCAGAAATGTCAATGTAACAGGACCACATGATTACGCCCCAGTAGTGCCCCAACCAAGGATGGCATTCGTTACCCCTCAGGTCTACACCCTAAAGCCCAGCGCTGCGCGCAGAGAATGGGGCCGGCCTGTGCCCCAGAATCCCTTGCCTCTTCTCCCTTCTACTTGGTCCCAGGGTGGTGGGGGCGCCCAACCTGGCCTTCCTAGCCACCACCTGCCATCTGCAGCTGAGTTCCTGAGGCTTGTCTCCTGCACATATACCTCCTTTGCTGATAACTCCCTCCGAGTTCTCTCTCCTAGCCCTCCTGTCCCTGCCTTGCTGCTCTGGACTCCTTTCAACTCACACATGCCTCTGCGTCACTGCCTCTTTGCTCTGCCTCTGCTTCCCAATTTCCCCCTCCTCCTCTTGAGGTTCACAGGCTGCACACCTCCCCATGCACCTCTTCACTTCTTCTGGGGAAATGACAACTGCCTCACCCTGGCCTAGCCCTTCTTATCTTCTCCAAATCTCCCTCTGCTCTCACCCTCTGCACACCTGGGATCTCTCAGTCCTCTGGTGAACACCAATCCCCATTTATCTAATCTGTTGTCTGCCTGCTCTGTGCCCAAGCCCCTCTGCTCCTTTTCTGTGCACAGGAGGTTTGTGACAAAGGTAGGAGGGAAGCGGCACTCCTTTCCTGCCTTCTGGTTTTATGACTGACATCCGATTGGTCTGGAAACGGCCTCTGCCCCCTTGGCCAAGACCACCTGAAGACCTTGCCTGGCTTGCTAGGCAGCAGCCCTGTGTTTTTCTGAGCAGGAAGGACTGCACATATGCGACCCACTATGCAGAAAAGCCTCCAGGGGGTGGCCGGATGTTTTGTTTCTCCATTCCTTGCCCACTTTGTTGATGTGTGCTTTCATTTGCATTCCAACAGGAACAGCCTTAAGGGAGGGGTAGTGAGGCTGCTTAGAGGTAGGCAGTTGGTGCTCACAGGCCAGCAGGGCCTCCTGGTGCCTCACTAACAGTGCATTTGCACCTGGGGTGCTGGGAAGCCTCTGGGCAGTGCCCATATGGTTTGGAGCTCTGTGACATGGCCAGGTACTAGGCGCCTCCTGCTGACTTGAGCCAGTGTTCCAACTGGAGTTGCCATAGCAAAAAGGGCACAGGGCCCCTTGGGGGTTTGCTGTAAGTTCTCACTAGTTCTCACAGGCCTTCGGGGATGCACAGGATTTGTAGAGCTGCACATCCCTCCCCTGACCATTCTGCTGGGAACGGCTTGGGCCAGGGTCCTAGGCAAATACACTTTCCACCTCCCCTCCTGCTCCATCTTCCCACATCCTGGTTGAACCCGTGTGACACAGCTCCCCACCGCCTCTGCCCTTGCCAGTCCTGGAAGTGGCTGTTGTATGGATCCGCCACCTCTCTCACAATCAACCTCATCTCTCTTGCTCAGAGCATAAGGGAGATTCAAGTTTAGCATGTCAGCGAATCTGGGCATCTCCTTTCTGCGCTAGTGTCTGTTTAACTCTTGTCTTCCCGCTTGCCTTGGCCTCTCTGGCCCAGATCCCTGCCTGCTACTTCCTGCTATTGAGCAGCCAAGGATTATACTGGCTAGAGGCAGGAGCTGGCAATCCTGGTGCCCGTGGCTCACAGCCATATGTTTTAGGCTCCTGCAGGAAGCTCTGCTAAGACACTAGGGAAAGGGATATCTGACCCTTCCCTGCCTCGACCAAGGCATCCTAGCACCCAGCAACAGTATTCATAGGCGTCATTGTCACTGTCATGCAGATCTCCAAGAGCAAAGGCAGCTAGGTGTCCCGGGCCTCAAGTCCGGAGACCTTTGTGCAGAGGACAGCACAAAAGGGGAGACTTTGCCAAATGATTGGTGTCTGGGTACTTCAAATAAGCAAGTAAACATGCACACAATTGGAACTCCCTATGTCCAACCTCATACATGACACACTCATACAACCGCACATGAACAAAGAATTCCTCATAGGCGAGATGACTCTCTCTCTCTCTTTCTCTTTCTCCCTTCCCGCCACCTCCACATGCTCACTCATAACACACTGTGCCGGGTCCTCCTGGATCTACATCCACATACCTATTTACACATACACAGACTTTGGCTTAGTAAGCACACCCATGTACAGCATCAGGAACAAACACACACGAATGTAAGCAAGCACGGGCACACATATGCACATTCGAGCGCACCCAGTACACAGTGGCTTGGAAGGTGCTAAAGGGTTTCAGGGGACTGTCCTACTTGCTCAAGTCACGGCTGATATTGTTGTGGTGGGCGTGGCTAAGGAGCCCAGCGCTGCTTACTGGCCAGTCCATTGGCACTTGTGCCTCCCGCTGCTGTCCTCACCAGTATCCTGTTCCCTCAATCATGCAGCTTGGGTGACCTGGGTAGCAACAAACTTTGGGGGAAAGAAATCAAGGGAGAAATGGGAATGCAACAGGACCACAGGATTAGGCCCCCAGTAGTGCCCCAACCTGGGAAGGCATTCATTACCGCTCAGGTCTACACCAAGAAGCATGGAGCTGCAAGCAGTGAGCGGGGCAGGCCTGTGTGCCAGAATCCCTTGCCTCTTCTTCCTTCTCTTGGTCCCAAGGTGGTGGGGTGCCCATCGTGATCGTCCAACCTCGCCTTTCTTGTATGGTGCAAGTCAGTTCGCTTTTTGGCAGGAACTGACCAGGAGGGCCTCCTAACGGAGGCTCAACCTGCCCACCTTAATCTTGGGTCTGCTACTTTTGCTTCTTCACAGGAGCCAGCGGATCAGCTTAGGAGATCTCCATTTTGTAAGTCTTTTAAATATCAGGCCTGTGTGTATTGTTTCTTCTGTTTTATTGGAATTGTTTTACCTCTTGTTATTTTGTGGACTGCACAACTGACGAGACTGATAGGCATGGGCAACGTCCCTTCCACTCCCGTGGACTTGACTTTAGCCCACTGGAAGGAAGTTACTCACAATAATAGTGTAGAGATCAAGAAACGAAAGTGGGTGACTCTCTGCTCTTCTGAGTGGCTCACTTTCAAGATGGGTGGCCACCAGAAGGGACTTTTGACTTGAGTACAATTCTCAAAGTAGAGGACTATGTTTTTAATTCCTTACATAGTCACTTCGAAAAGTTGGTAGATATCACCTTCTCTGGGCCCCTCCCGTGAGTCCGTCCCTTCTCCTTTTGTGTGAAAACTCATTTTGTTTTTTAAACACAAAGAGAAGTTCAACCACCTGTCACTCATGGTCTCAATTACTTGTGGTAATACTCAGTTAGCTGCTGTTACTGTGGTGGCACTTACTAAAAACTTCATAGAGTATATTAATCAGCTATAATGTCATGATAGTATTACCATATTACTGTACAGTATTAGAAAACAGATACACAGCAGATAGTGCTTAGAAAATTTCTAAGTACTGTATGTAAGTATTTAGGTTCTTTTTTTTTTTTTTTGGCCAGTCCTGGGCCTTGGACTAATGATTTCTCATTAGTATTACCAGGAGGGTTATATACTTAATTTAATGTTGTTTTTATTTTGCCAGTTCTGAGGCTTGAACTCAGGGCTTGAGCACTGTCCCTGAGCTGCTTTTATTCACACACACACACACACACAGCACTACTTCCACCTTTTTCTGTTTATGTGGTGGGGAGGAATGGAACCCAGGGCTTCATGCATGCTAGGTGAGCACTCTGCCGCTAAGCCACATTGCTAGTCGAATATGTTGGGTCTATTTATGATTGTTCATTATGCCAGTCCTGAGGCTTGAACTCAGGGCTTGGGTGCTGTTCTTGTGCTGAAGGCTAGCAGACTATCATTTGAACCACAGGTCCACTTCCAGCTTTTTTTGGTAGTTATTTGGAGATGAGTCTCATAGACTTTCCTGCCTGGATGGATTTGAGCTGTGAGTCTCAGCTCATAAGCTTCTGAGAAGTTAGGATTACAGGTGAGAGCCACTGGCACTTAGCAGCTACTTTTTTGTTTTTGTTGTTGTTGTTTTTACAAACTGATTGTAAAGATAAATTACAATATTTTAAGTGATGAACTGCTTTTCCTAATTCAAGTATTTTGGCATATTTTCTAGTTAATCAGTTATGTAGATGTAAAACATTACTTGGAAGATTGTTTATGTGTTTATTATGTGGAAGACAGCAATTTGCTTTCCATAATCGTTCATTCACTTGTGAAATATCTTTTCCTTCTGTAAACCAGTCTAAAGCTACAAAAATAGGTATTGAACTATTAGAATCTTATTAAACCATGTATTGTGCTCTCTCTCCTCTCCTCTCCTCTCCTGTCCTCCCCTCCCTTCCCCTCTCCTCCCCTCCACTCCTCTCCCCTGTCCTCCCCTTTTCTCTCCTCTCCTCTCCCACCACCTGTAGTAACAAGGTTTGAATTCAAGGCTTCATCCTGGCATGTATGCCCACTCAGCTGGTATTCTGCCACTTACACATCTAGCCCAGCATTTCACTGGTTAATTGGAGATGGAGTCTTTTGGACTTTACTGAATGGGCTGGCTTTGAACCCTGACCCTCTGCATCTCAGCTTGCTGAGTATCCAGGTTTACCGGTATGAGCCCCAGGTGCCTGGCTAAATCATGTGTTTTAATTTTAACACATTTTGTTATGTTCAATGTACATGGCTTAGAAATACATAATGACAGTAGTTTGTATGCAGCAAACTACATTATTCTTAGAGAATTAGAGAACTAGAGTGCACATTTTGGTATTGAGATTTTCTTTAAAAAAATAAATGAGTAGAACCCTTGAAAGGACAATGAAATATAATATGATGGTCCCATATGTATATGAAGAAGTGTGATGTAAAACACAGTGAGTTGCATGGTCCTAGATGCTATGAATTCTGAGGATCCAACAATGAGGTGTGAGCTTTCATACAGCTCGGCTTTCTAAAAATTGTTGGTAATTGATCTTACATTAATTATCTCATTTCATTCCTAAAACATCCTGAATATTAGATCGGGTATGTATTGAAATCATAATTTGCGTATAAGAAAACATGGCTTAATGTATGGATCTGTGACCCCTCTGTATATCACTTTGACAATAAATAAGTAATTATATATATATTTTTTTAAAAAAAGGAAAACACATTGAGAGGCTGCTGGCTACTCCAAGTGGAGGTGATGGTGTCTTTCTAATTATAAGGCTGAGTTTTTTGCTGGCACATGGTAGCTGTGAGGATTATTCTAAAATAAGATTCCTGATCAAAGATGGCCTTTAGAACTTTTGATAACATTGAAAACTACTAGGTCTATCATGATTGCTCTCAACCAACTAATTATGCCTATTTAGAAGTAATAATTATATGAGAGTTCAGCATTTTCCATTTTCTGAAAAAACAAGAAATGTAAGGTTAGACTCATTTTCTCTATACTGATGATGATGTAGGAGCTCAATGTAGTTCAGTGCCAATGTGATCCTTTTAAATAGGACCATATGAAGTTCTGCCTGATGCTTTGCTCATTTGAGCTAAATTTAAAAATTGAAGTGTTAGGGTCTTTTTTTAATAAGTTAGCAACATATTTCTAACAAATTTTTAATCTTTTATTGGAAAACTAGCATTTTGTGGATTCTTTGTTGTTGTTATTGTTTGTGGGGCATGAACGCAGGTGCTGACCCTGAGTTCACTCACTATCTTCCTTTCTCTCTTTCTTTCTTCCTCTCTTTCTTTTCTCCCTTCCTTCCTTCCTTCCTTCCTTCCTTCCTTCCTTCCTTCCTTCCTTCCTTCCTTCCTTCCTTCCTTCCTTCATTGCCAGTCCTGGACTCAGGTCCTGAGCACTGTCCCAGGCTTTTGTTTTTGTTTTGCTCAAGGCTAGTACACTACCACTTGAGCCATTGCTCCACTTCTTGCTTTTTGCTATATGTGGTGGTGAGGAATTGAACCCATGGCTTCATGTATACAAGGCAAGCACTCTACCACTAGGCCATATTCCCAGCCCTTCTTCCTTTCCTTTCAAGGCTAGTCCTCTGTCTCTTTGAGCCACAGTGCCTCTTCCAGGTTTTTGTTTTTGTTTTTTTTGTAGTTAATTGGAGATGAGACTCTTTAACAGACATTCTTGTCTTCACTGGCATTCAACCATGATCCTCAAAGGTCAGCCTTCTGAGTAGCTAGGATGACAGACAGGCATGAGCCACCAGCACCCTGTACATTGGGACACTTCTAAAATGTATGTCTTATGCTTAAATACCTCTTCTCCACTGCCTTATGGAAGGAGCCCAAATTGACCCCAGCTTCTTTTTAATTTTCACAATGCTAATGGCATTCAGCAGCAGGAATTCCTGGTTTCTAGAGAGTTGTTCTCTTCCTGTGTTCCTGTCTCTGTCTCTTCTTCCTGGAATCTTCCCCATTGGTATCTGCCTGTCAAATGGCTACCCATTCTTAATGAACTACTCAGATGTGAAGTTGAAATGATAAATCTTTGCTTTCCTTGGCCAGCCCCGCCCCACCCTGGCGGTTTCCTGTTGTTTCTGCTTGGGGCACTGGAAGGCTCAGGCCAGGGCAGGACGGGCGATGGATGGGGGGCTGGGTGGGGCAGAGCGGACAGGCGGGACAGAGGCAGTGGAGTCAAAACAGGGTAAAATGATACACGGGTGTGCAATTTGCAAGCTGGGGGTTCTGGGTGCTGAGTGCTAAATACTAGGTAGCTGGGTGCTGGGTACTGGGTGCTGGGTGGCTAGGGGCTGGTTACTGGGTGTCTGGGTGCTAGGTACTGGGTGCTGGGTGGTTGGGTGCTGGGTGACTGGGTGCTTGGTAGCTGGGTGTTGAGTAGCTGGATGGTGTGGTCTGAGTAGTTGGGTGCTGGGTACTGGTTAGATGGGTGCTGGGTGCTAGGTACTAGGTGCCTGGGGTCTGAGTAGCAGGGTTCTGGGAACTGGGTGCTCAGTAGCTGGGTACTGGCTGCTGGCTAGCTGGGTGGCTGGGTTCTGGGTGCTGGGTACTGGGTGCTGGGTAGCTGGGTACTGGGTGCTGGGTGTCTGGGTGCTGAGTAGCTGGGTGCTGGGGGCTGGTTGGCTGGGTGCTGGGTACTGGGTGATGGGTGCTGAGTGGTTGTGTCCTGGTGCTGGGTACTGGTTGGCTGGGTACTAGGTGCTGGATTAGGTGCTGGGTAGCTGGGTAGCTGAGTGGCTGGGTGTTGAGTAGCTGGGTACTGGACGCTGATTGGCTAGGTACTAGGTACTGGGTGCTGGGTGGTTGGCGGCTGGGTGCTAGGTACTGGGTTGAGTAGCTGGGTGGCTGGGTGCTGACTAGCTGGATGCTGAGGTCCAAATAACTGGATACTGGGTGCTGAGTAGCTGAGTGCTGGGTTGCTGGGTACTTGGTGCTGGGTACCTGGGTGGTGAATAGCTGGGTGCTGGGGACTGGGTGCTGGGTGGCTAGGTACTGAGTCGCTGGGTGCTGGGTACTGGTTGGGTGCTTAGTAGTTGCATGATGGGTAATGGGGGCTAGGTGCTGAGTAGCTGCATGCTGAAGGCTGGCATCTGGGTGCTGAGTAGCTGGGTGCTGGGTGGCTGGGTGCTGGGTACTGGGTAGCTGGGTACTGGCTGGCTGGGATGCTGGGTACTGGGTGCTGGGTGGCTGGGTGCTGAGTAGCTGTGGACTGGATGCTGATTGGCTGGGTGTTGGTACTGGGTGCTGGGGGGTTAGGTGCTGGGTGGCTGGGTACTTGGTAGCTGGGTAGCTGTGTGGGTGGCTGGTTGCTGGGTAGCTGGGTAGTGGGTGGCTGGGTGCTGGGTACTGGTTCGCTGGGTGCTGAGGGCACTGAGGGTTGAGTACCTGGGTGCTCAGTACTGGGTGCTGAGTAGGTGAGTGCTGGCTGGGTACTGGGGGTTGGGGTGCTGAGTACCTGGGTGCTGAGGGCTGAGAACCTGGGTGGCTGGGTAATGGGTGCTGGGTGCTGAGTAGCTGGGTGCCGGGTGGCTGGGTGCCGGGCCGGGATTCGAGCCCCAGTCCCCCTCCTCCCCGCCCTCCCCTAGGCCCCTTGCCTGTCCGTGTGTCCGTCTGTCCGTCTCTCTCTCAGTTGTCCCTGTGTCCACCCGTCTGTCTGTCTGCCTCGGTTTCCCTGCCCATCCGTCTGTCCGTCTGTCTGTCCCCAGGCCTGGGACCCTGTGAGCCTGTCGCTCTGTGCGTCCGTCCATCTGTCTACGTTCATTGGTCCCTGTCTGTCCGTCCATCCGTCTGTCTCCTTGTCTGTCTGTCTGTCCGTCTGCCCATCTGTCTGTCCATCTGTCTCTCGCTGCATGTCAGTCTGTCCATCTGTCTCCCTGTTCGTCCATCTGTCCGTCTGTCTGTCCATCCGTCTGTCTGCCGTCCGACTGTCTCTGTGTCTGTCACACTGCTTGTGTGTCCGTCTGTGTGTCCGTCTGTCTGTCTGTCCATCTGTCTCTCTCCCTGTCTCCCTATTTGTCCATCTGTCCTCCCTGTTCGTCCGTCTGTGTCTCTGTCTTTCCATCTGTGTCTTTTCGTCCATCTGTCTGTCCATCTGTCCGTCTGTCAGTCTCCCTGTCCATCCGTCCATCTATGTCTGTCTGTCCATTTGTCCGTCTCCCTGTCTGTCTTTCCATCTGTCCGTCCATCCGACTGTCTCCTTGTCTGTCTGTCTGTCTGTCTCCCTGTCTATCTCCCTGTCCATCTGTCTGTGTCTCTCTAGCTGCCTGACTGTCCCACAGCCGGTCTAACCGTCTGTCTGTCTGTTTGTCTGTCTGTGTTAGTGCCTGTTCCTGTCTGTGTGTCTCCCTCCCTGTCTCTGTGTCCACCCGTCTGTCCGTCTCTCCCTTCCCCTGTGGGCAGCCGAAGCGACAGACAGTGAGCCAGGCCCTGCGGCCCAGAGAGTGACCAAGGACCCAGCACCCCTCACGGAGGCACGGGAGGAGGACTGAGGGCCTAGCACACACACAGGAGGACTGAGCACCCAGCACCTCGTGTGGAGGAATGGGAGGAGAACTGAGCGCCCAGCGCCTCCTGTGGATTCATGGGAGGAGGACTGAGCATGCAGGCCCTCGTGTGGGACACAGGACTAACTGCCCAGCACCCACATGAGAAGACTGAGCACCCAGCACTTTGTGTGGAGGCACGGGAGGACTGAGCACCCAGCACCTCATATGCAGACACTGGGGGAGGACTGAGCACCCAGCACTAACAAAGGAAGACTGAGCACCCAGTACCTTGTGTGGAGACGCCAGGGGGGGACTGAGCACCCAGCATCTTGTGTGGAGATGCCGGGGGAGGACTGAGCACCCAGCACCCACACAGGAGGACTCAGTACCCTAACCCTGGGTACGTGTGTGCATGCGGGGGGGGGGGGGCTGGGGTGACCCGGGCGGCGCCATGATCAGGGCCCAGGCTGCAGGCTCAGCTCCACCACGGGCCATGGCTCCGCCTCCTCCTCCTCCTCCTCCTCCTCCTCCTCCTCCTCCTCCTCCTCCTCCTCCTCCTCCTCCTCCTCCTCCTCCTCCCAGCCCTACCTGCCTCAGTGTCTGTACCTTTTGGCTGGTTTCACTCAGATTATGGCCAGAGAATGGCTGAAGTAAATAACAGGAATGAAGAAAGGAAATGTATGGTGATTAGCAGTTCTTTGAGGGAAATGTTTACCTTTATTCACAAACATTGTATGTGTTGGTAGTTTTCCTATTGCCAGAGAAAGAGAGTGTTGATTCTAAATGTTAGTTTTTAACATGAGAATCTTAAGCATTATATGTCATAACTCTAAAAAATGTTAGGTGTTTCAGAATCTTTCAAAAATATTTATTGTCTTTTTTCTCCTTTATTGTCAAAGTGAAGTACAGAGGAGTTACAATTTCAAATATAATGCAGTGAGTACATTTCTTGTCCAACATGTTAACTCCTCCTCCCCTCCACATGCCTACCTCTTCCCTCCTGCTTCCCCTTCCACCCACGAGTTCTATGGTTGGTTTACACCAAATGGTTTTGTGAGTATTGTGTTTGGAGTTGTTTGTATTTTTATCCTTTGTCTATTGATTTTGATATTTACTTTCTCTTCCCTAGCTCTAATACACGTATATACAGTATCCAGGGTGCTCAGATGAGATACAGTGATAGTGGGGGTAAAACCACAGGAAGGGAATACGAGAGAAAATAAAAAGGGTACGGATTCATATCGCATGTTGAAAATAATTACAATAATGATATACCACTTGTTTCCATAACATGGAGCTCATTTCACTTAGCATCATCTTAAGTGTCCATAAGGGCATAGCTATTGGGCTATTATGACTTCGGCTTTGACTAGCCTAAACATGTACTAATTATTCCAAAAACATGTACTAATTATTCCAAGCACCCAGCACCCCTCACAGAGGCACGGGAGGAGGACTGAGCGCCTAGCACACACACAGGAGGACTGAGCACCCAGCACCTCGTGTGGAGGAACGGGAGGAGAACTGAGCGCCCAGCGCCTCCTGTGCATTCATGGGAGGAGGACTGAGCACCCAGGCCCTCATGTGGGACACAGGACTAACTGCCCAGCACCCACATGAGAAGACTGAGCACCCAGCACTTTGTGTGGAGGCACGGGAGGACTGAGCACCCAGCACCTCGTATGCAGACACCGGGGGAGGACTGAGCACCCAGCACTAACAAAGGAAGACTGAAACCCAGCACCTTGTGTGGAGACGCCAGGGGGGACTGAGCACCCAGCATCTTGTGTGGAGATGCCGGGGGAGGACTGAGCACCCAGCACCCACGCAGGAGGACTCAGTACCCTAACCCTGGGTACGTGTGTGCATGCGGGGGGGAGGCTGGGGTGACCCCGGCGGCGCCATGATCAGGGCCCAGGCTGCAGGCTCAGCTCCACCACGGGCAATGGCTCCGCCTCCTCCTCCTCCTCCTCCTCCTCCTCCTCCTCCTCCTCCTCCTCCTCCTCCTCCTCCTCCCAGCGGAGGACAGGGGGAGGTGCACGGCTGTCCGGCTGTCCGTATGTCCATCCGCCCATCTCTTTGTCTGTCCGTCTGTCTCCCTCTGTGTCTGTCCGTCCATCCATTTGTCCATGTGTCCGTCTGTCTCCAGGTCTGTCTGCCCGTCTGCTCATCTGTCCATCTGTCCATCCATCCGTCCGTCTGTCTGTCTCCCTGTTTCTCCGTCTTTCTGTCTGACCATCTGCTCAGTGTGTTTGTCCGTCTGTCTCCAGGTCCATCTGTCCATGACTGTCTGTCTCCCTGTGTGTCTCACTGTGTGCTCATCTGTCTGTCCGTCTCCCTCTCTTGTCTATCTGTCTCCATGATGTCCATCTGTCCATCCGTCCATCTGTGTCTTTTTGTCATCTGTCTGTCTCCAGTTCTGTCTGTCTGTCTCCCTGTCCACCTGTCTGTCTGTCCTGCTCATCTGTGTCCCTGTCTGTCTGTCTGTCCATCTGTCTGCTGTGTGTCTGTCTGTCCGTCTCCCTGTCTGTCTGTCTCCATGTCTGTTTGTCCATCTGTCTGCCTGTCTCTTGTCCATGCCTGTTTGTCTGTCTCCAGGTCTGTCCATCTGTCTCCCAGTCTGTCTGTCTGTCTGTTCATCTGTCCATCCATCTCCCTGTCTCCCTGTCTGTCCGTCCGTCTGTCTTCATGTCTGTCCGTGTCTCGATTCCCATCGCTGTCTGTCTGTCACCGCCCAAGCCCCCAGCCCCCCATGTCCCTCTGTCCCTCCGTCCGTCCGTCTGTCCATCTTCACCAGTCAACTTGTCACTGACACAGGGAACGCGGGCGCTCAGGAGCCTGCAGGGCAGACGGACGGACGGGTGGATGTGGGCTCGAATCCCGGCCTCCCGCATGGCCCACAATGCGTTGCGTTCCCCCCCCCCACCCTGGGGGCCCCGGGTTCAGATTCCTGCTCACCTCTGACAGCCCCAGCCCAGGCCCAGCGACCCCAGTGCTGCCGAAGCAGCAGGTGCATCATGGCTGGCCCGGCGGGGACCCTTGAAACCTCCGACCGTGTGGGTGTGCACACACTCGGGGAGGAAGGGATGGGAGGGGGAGGGGTCACATGAAGTGGGGAGGGAGGGACACGTGACCCTCAGCTCCTTGCCCCAGCCCTCCCCACACGACTCCACCTGCAAAGGCTCCCCCCCATGTGAGGCTTCTGAGGACACTTCAAATCGCCACCTATCCACCCACAGGCCCAGAATGGTCTTGGGGACACTTGAAACCACCCCCCCACCCAGATCCCCATTCCCCCGGGGACACTTGAAACCGCCGTGGGGACACTCAAAACTGCCCTACATCCACTCACAGGCCCAAGGTTTTCGTGGGGACACTGGATACCGCCCTCCATCGATGCACACGCCGAGGGTTGCCTTGGAGACACTTGAAACCACCCCCTAAAGAACTGCCCCCATCATGGGACACTTGAAACTGACCCTCACCCAGACCCCCTCCCCTTGGGGACACTTGAAACCGCCCTCCATCCACCCACAGGCCCAAGGTGGTCCTGGTTACACTTGAAACCACCCCCCCAAGAGCCCCTCCCCATTGGGATACTAGAAAACACCCTTGGGACACTTGAAACCGCCCTGGGTACACTTGAAACCACCCACCACAGACCCCTGCCCACCCTGGAGACACTTGAAACGAATCGCCCCAGACCCCTTCCCCCGGGAACACTTGAAACCGCCCTCCATCCACCCACAGGCCCAAAATGGTCCTGGGGACACTTGAAACCACCCCCCACCCAGAATCTCTACTCCTGGGGACACCTGAAACCTCCCTGGGGACAGTTGAAACCGCCCTCTGCTCCCCAAACTCCACCGTGTTGCTCCAGGAGCCCTAGGTCAGGGTGCGGGCTTCCCTGGCCCGGATGCACAGGCCCGGTGAGTCCCGGGTTCGAGGCCTGGCAGGGCGTAGGTGTTGTCTGAGCCTCCCAAGACCTCAATGTGGGGGGAGACTCGCCATGGGGCAGGGGTAAACTGAGGCACGGGGCGGTTCCAGGAGCACTCACCGGGGAGTCCTGGGAGACCAGCTGGCCACCATGCTAAAAGAACAGAGCACAGGCCTCAGTCAGCACTGACTGCGGGGCAGGGTGCTGGACCGTGTACTTCTGGGTGATGTGCTTAGTACTCCCACGTGCTGTGTGGAGTACTCCCCAGTGCTGGGCTGAGTACTCCCATTTCACACTAATCCTGAAACCCACCTCTCCCAACCAATACTGGACTGAGTAGTCCAGGGTGCTACAACCAGTACTCCCTGGTGCTGGACTGAGTACTCCCGGGTGCTGCACTGAGTACTCCCAGCCCTCCCCGGTGCTGGACTGAGTACTCACATCCCACACCAATCCGGAACCCCACCCCCTCCTGAACGTTGCTGGACTAAATACTCCCCGCCAGTGCTGGACCGAGTACTCCCGGGTGTTGCACTGAGTACTCCCATGCACAGGGCCAGCAGTTACCGGAAGTCCTGCTTGCTCCACTGCCTCCAGGTCCTGTGTGGCTCCCACCATACCTGCCAGCCCCGGGGGCCGCAGGCAATGCTCACGTTTCACAGGGGGTCAAAGTGTTCTGAAAACTGCCACAGATGAATGGAGGGACACCGGGTGGGGTGGGGGGGCTCGAAACTGCCCTCGGTGGTGCCAGGGATACTTGAAACTGCCCTTGTGGGTCTTGGGGGACACTCAAAACTGCCCTGGATGCTCATGGGGACAGTGGAAACCGCCCTCCATCCACCAAGGTGCTCATGTGGACAATTGAAACCGCCCTCAGCGGTCTCGGGGACACTTAAAACCGCCCTGGATGGTCCTGGGAAAACTTGAAGCTGCTTTTGGGGGTCATGGGGAACCCTTGAAATCGCCCTAGGTGGTCTTGGGGGATACCTGAAACTGCCCTCCATGCACCAAAGTGCTCGTGGGGATACTTGAAACCACTCTCGGTGGTCTCGAGGACACAAATCCGCCCTCGGTGTTCTTGGGGACACTTTAAACTGCCCTTGGTGGTCTCTGGGATACTTGAAACCGCCCTGGGTGGTCCAGGGGGTACTGGAAACCACCCTCACCAATTTCACGGGCATAGAGCCAGGCGTCCAGGAAGTGGACGGGGCCAGCGGGGCTCGAGCCGGTGACCAGGGCGTAGGTCTGGGCCCAGAGGCCAGCAAGATCGGGGAGGATGCAGCCCACCTGGAGGCCGGACTGGCACATGTCGGCCAGCACTCATGGTACAGGCCGGTCCTAGGGAGTGGTGGGGCATTAGAAACTCACAATGGCCGAAGGGGGGGACATTAGAAACCGAAAATGGCCAACAGAGGTGGCATTACAAACTGACAATGCCAAAGAGAGGCGTTAGAAACTGACAATGGCGGGATGAGCGGGGAACATTAGAAACCGACAATGGTGCGGAGGGGGCATTGAAACCGGCAGGGGTGGCCCCACCTGGAGTCCGGATCCTGAAGGAATACTGTGTCCCCCGCGGTGCCTGTGGCCCCAGTGCCCATGAGCAGTTCAGGGCCTGGGCCTCGAAGACATAACACACAAGGCCTGGGGAAAGGACATGGCGGGGGGGGGGGTGGAGGGTGGAGGGCCTGTGGGGAGACTTACCCCTGACCCTTCAACCCCACGACCTCTGACCCTTCAACCCCAAAACCCCCGACCCTTCAACCCCATGTCCCCTGACCCGTCAACCCATGACCCCTGAGCAGTTCAACCCCATGATTCCTGAACTTTCAACCCAATGACCCCTGAACCTTCAACATATGACCTGTGACCCCTGACCCTCGATCCCCCCCCCTACCCGGAACCTCAGGACCTCACCCGGGTTTGTGAACCCCAGGCCTTTGGTCAGGGGCCTCCTGGCCACAGTGAGTGTAACCTCAAACTCGACTCCCTGGTACCACAGGAGATCCCAGAATTCGCAGCTACATTGTCCGACGGGGACCTTGGAGAGCGGGGGGGTCGGTGCCTTGACATAAACCGGAACACCTGGGAGATCCATTCGTCCATCCATGCCTCAACTTAGCTCCCGGAACACCAGGGAATGTGGGCCAGCCCACCCCTGCCTCAGTTTACCCCACCGCCCCCACCATTGGCCTCTCAGGGTGGGGGCCTGGTGTCTCCGTCGTGCCTCGATTGCCCCAACTGTCCAGCAGTGTGACCGACCCCTTGTTCGGGTTCACAACGATGCACCGGGCCTCTGTGGTGGTGGCCACACAGTGCCAGCTTAGCCTGGGACTCCTGGAGTCGAAGGTCAGGCCCAGGTCAGGTACAGGGTCAGGGGTCGCAGGGCCCAAGGTTGGGGGGGTCTCAGGGGTCAGGAGGGCGCGGGGAAGCTTCCAGAAGATGGTGTGGGAGTCTCTGGTTGGGTTGGGGGGGTCACGAGGAACAAAGGTGAGAAGTCAGGATCATCCATACAAGGGTACTGTGTTCGAATCCTCCCTTGGGCTGATGGAGGAACCAGAAAGGAGGTGAGTTACCCGGATGAGCTTCAGCCATGAGGACGAGGAGGAGGAGGAGGAGGAGGAGGAGGGGGAGGAAGATGGAGGCTGCAGACCAGGGGAGGATCAGGGCAGGAGGCCTGGACCTGGAGAGCACTGTGGAGAGAGCAATGGGGATGGGTGGGTGGGTGGGTGGGTGGATGATTGGGTGGATGGGTGGAAGAGTGGGTGGATTGATCGGTGGGGGGGGTGGATGGGTGGGTGGATCTATGGGTGGGTGGATGGTTGGGTGGGTGGGTGGATGGATGGGTGGGTGGGTGGATGGGTGGGTGGATGGATGGGTGGGTCGGTGGATAATTGGGTGGGTGGGGGATGGGTGCTTGATCTCATCCCTCTCTCCTTCCCCCTCCCTCTCCTCCCTGGTGGCCCCTGGGGCTTTCACACTCACTGCAGGCCATTGGCACATCGGGTCGGGTGTGGGGCAGCCAGGGTGCCCGTCTTGGTTCCGGGGGTTTGGGCTGTCAGGTGTGGACCCCCGGGTGGGTGTCCTGGGGAGCTTGGGGCGGCTGGGCCCTGACGCTTCTGGGCTCCGGACGGGGAGTGGATGCCGCTTCCCCTTTCTCGCTTCTCCTGGGGGTTTCCTGGCTCCTGGGCATCTCATTCTCCTTTCTCGGGGATGGGGAAGCCAAGGCGGCACCCCGGTGAGGACAGGCCTTGGGGCCTCGGGGGTGCGGGTGCCATGCACAGACAGACAGACAGACAGACAGACCTGAGTCCTCCTTGGGTGGTGGTGCTGGGTGCTGAGTCCTCCTGGGTGGTGGTATTGTGTGCTGAGGCCTCCTGGGTGGTGGTATTGAGTGCTGAGTCCTCCTTGGGTGGTGGTGCTGGGTGCTGAATCCTCCTTGGGTGGTGCTGGGTGCGTCTCCCAGACAGAGAGACACAGTCCAGTCGGAGGAATGGAGGGGCGGACAGAGGGACGGACATGTGGATTGGGAGACGGAAAAGGAGGGACGGGCGGACACACAGACGGAGAGAGGCGCAGACACACAGACAGACGGACAGACAGGACAACATAGAGACAGACAGGGAGACAGACAGACGCACAAGAGATGGACAGACAGATGGACAGGGAGACAGACACATAGACAGACAGATGGATGGACAGATGCAGGGGGCCCTGCACCCCGGGCGCTCTCCTGACCAGCAGGAGAGGCAAGGAGGCGCGCCCCTCCCCGCCGAGGGTGAACCCAGAATAGGTAATAAGCAGCAAGTCGCCCGCACGCAGCCCAACCCAACCTTTATGCCACAGTTAGATGGTCAGTCGACTTGGGCAGAGTTCAAGACCGCTCTCTGTTTATTGGCGCGAACCCCATCTTAAGTATGGGCAATGGCAGCAGGAAGAGGAGGGGTGTAACATACCTAGTCAGGGGCTACGATTGGCGGTCGGAGCTGTCCGTCAAGGGTGGAAGGCCATGGGACCTCCCTAAGGGGCGGCCTGAGTCTATGTCACTACCAGCAGGACCACCCCAGGTTACTGCCTAGAGCTGCCTTCCAGTTCCGGACCCCGAAGGCAGGCGGGGTTAGCCAGGATCCCTCTCCCCGGAGGTGGTGCAACAGTCACACAACTCCAGGGCGTGCACAGTCGGGGCCAGGCGGTGCGCCCCACATCTCCTCCTTTTCTGTTTAATAAGCTGGTGGATGTCCTACTCGAGAAAGTGCCTGTCTTAGGTCGTCCCCCCTGAAGGATCTTACCTGTCATTGGCTGGCCATCCTAGCTCGTCGGGCCACCCTGCCTATGAGGCTTGCCAGCCCCAGCAAAGGAACAAGGCGGGAGGAGAGGGGTCTGTGCTCAAGAGGAGGCCCTGCTATTTCTGCCTCACGCCTGTGCACTCTGGTAGGCTGCACATCCTGGAAGGGGCCATGACCAATTTCATAGGGTTCCCAAATGGCTAAAGGCAGCATAATGCTGCCAAACCACCGTTGACTGGACAGCTCTGGCTCATTGCTTAAGAACTAGGGGAAGCCTATTTGCCCTAGCATGGTCAGGTGTAAATACAGAGGCTATATAAGCACAGAGGCAAATGCAAACACAGGTCATGGGGGTCTCTCCCACGAGGAGGAGAGGGTAGGGGAGCCACCAGCATTCCTTCCAGAGGGACCAGCCAACACAGCAAGCCTGCAGCTCCCAATGAACAGTACCCACACCTTGCTCCCTGTTGATCTTGCTAGCACCTGGCACTGGACCGTACATGGGGGGAATGGAGTGGATCGGGTGAGAGAACAGAAACACTTATTTCCTTGAAGCTTAAGAACATAATGGGAGGGCTGAAAGTGAGGAAGTGGGTGGATGGACCTTGAATAAACATTCAGAACCATCTAGTTCTCCTTTCTGTTACAACCTAAAGCCTGCAAGACCAGAGATCTGTCACACAACTCTCCTCTATCTTATTGGCACCAAAAGGGTCCGAGGACATGTTAGATTGTTGCAGAGCCATAAATGAAGTACTCATTTTCAATACTTGATGCACTTAGGGTACATTTGAAACCCATTTCCCTCTTCTACCTTTACGCTTCTATCTCCCTAACACACCTGAAGCCAAGTTTATCATCCAATTGAGGAGGAAGAGAGCAGAGGAGGAGGAGAGAAGAGGAGGAAGAGAGCAATGGAGGCGGAGAGCAGAGGAGGAGGAGAGCAGAGGAGAGCAGAGGAGCTCAGAGGAGTGCAGAGGAGAGCATTATTTATTTTTGTTTGTTTTGCTCCCAGCTGGGAGGAGAGCCACAGGCTGAGGATGGTCCTTGCCTGCGGGTCCCCGTGCTGAGCCCCATACAGGTCCCTCACCGCGCCTGCCTGGCACCTACTCTGCCAACTACTTGTGCAGCCGCCAGGACTGAAATTTGGAGGACTTGTCGCTACTCCTCTGGCCAGTTGTCTTGGCAGGAGGTAGAAGGTGGCCAGAGGACCCCCCCCCTTACCATGCTGGTGAAGAAGCCTGTGGGGAAGGGAGCAGGGTGAAAGGCTGGATCTGAAGAACCCAGCCCTTCCAGGCAGCATTGCACCTGTGCCATGCCCCCGTGCACCACCCTGGCCACCCTCCTCTCCGGGGTGGCCATGATTTCGTGTCTGTAACTTGGGGTGAAAACCAACGACCTTCAGGCGAGGATCCTCACCCTGGAATCTGCTAAAAGGGCACCCTCCGTTCCCCTGCTGCCGGAGAAGGCAGATCAGCTGAAGACCATAGTCAGGTGTGTGAGGCTGGGCCTTGCTCGAGGGGGAGTTGCATGTGGATAGAATTTTGCACAGGTTCAGTCAGTCTACAGGATCCACCCTTACTGGTTATACAGTTGATTTGGGATGTGTGAGCCTCTGTGGTATCTATTTATTCAAGTCCCTTCCTTGGTTTCTCTCCAAGTCTGTGTGGAGGATCTTCCCTCTGTCTTCCTTAAGGATTGCATGTTGCAATGGCAGTAGGGGCTTTGCCTGGCTGTTTAGTTTTGTGGAGTCTGGGCTGTCAGCATTCTCAGTTGTATGGAGAATATTCATTGTAATGCTCACATCTGTTTTTCATTTGATAAGGTTAGGCCTTATCAATAGAGAATGGTAAGCACTCTTAAAAGTGAAATAAGCCCATAGATTTAAAAATTCATTTAACTCGGAATTCTTTTCATATTAAAGGTTTTAAAAATTGGGAAAAAAAAGTTTTCCTTTGTTTTTTTGGAGGGGGAGAGTTAACAGAGGTTGTGCTCAGATATTGATGAATGGAGAATTGAAAGGGATTCCTTTAAAGATGACTTAGACTCCAGTAGGGAGAGGGTAGTTTTTCTGCCAGTGGAGAGATGCAGTAGTTGCAGCCCGAATGTGATAAAGTATGTCTACAACATTGGCTGTTATTGATAGGACACACATTGCCATGAGCTGCATTGTTAGTGCCGGAGTTTTGCCTTGGCTGTGCAGGGAGAGGGTGTGTTAGGTCCTCTCCCTGAGGGCTATATGCAGATGTCCCCACCTAGTTAAGTCTCCACCCAGTTACCTGGGTAACCTGCAGACCTGGAGGCAGTTACCTTTCCCTGAGGTCACTTCATAATCCACCTGGCCACACCCCTTGACCCTGCCCTAGATAAAGCAGGGCTGGGTGGGGGTCGCGCTCTCTCTCTCCCCCCCCCCCCTCCCTTCTCTCTGGCCATGGATCATCTTGGCCACAGGCCAGCAGTTTGGTAATAAACTTTTCTCTCCTGCCTGAATACCGCGTGGCGTTCTCCTTTACCGGCTACCTACTTTAAAAACCTAACAGGGTGGTGATAGTTGAATAATGAAGAAAGGTATTACCCAAATCTTTCAATCTATGTCAATGTTAAATTGATTTTTAAATTAAAAACAAAATTATGTCTTGAGTACTGTTAGCATTGGCTAAGATCCATGCACTTACATAAATGCTGTTTGTGCAGGCTATCAAACATTATTAACAGCCACAGAGGAAGAGTCCCTGAAGAACTCACAGAACTGGGATACTACTGCTAGCTCTTAATATATCTTCTTTTCCTACAGGAATCCTACGAACACATGGATAAACTGAGAATCACAAGAGAAACACCTTCTGAGTGCAACTGTCCAGCAGGTAAGAAATGAAACTTAACTAGGTTCCATCTAGGGGAGAGCATTTGCAAACAAACGATCATATGCCTGTCAGGTCTACCTGTAACAGTAACAGAGAAAGAATGCAGACCCAACTTGCTTTAAGAAAATCAACATGTCTCCCTTTGACAGATGGTGAGTAAAGCCACAAATATTATTTTAAGCAGCATACCAGTGTCTGTGAGGGGAAAAAAAAGAGCTAATCACCATGAAAAATATTGGCAAGGGGATATACAAATTTCTTAGTATCCCGGATTGAAAAGTCATCTTCAATTTTATTAAATAACTTCAGTGTTCGTGGTGAACCTGGTCTGAATAGCTGTGAAGCCCTGGTGTCTAATGTTATATTAGTGCAGAGTTTTTTGTGGTTATTATATTCGCAAGTGATCTGACCTGTAGGTAAAAATGAAGACTAAAGGAAATTAGTTCTTTATTTTGTTCTCAGTACCTTGCCAGAAATATTCTTCCATGTTGTCCATTTTTCTGTGTAGTTATAAGAAACCATAGTGACAGTGTGTATTAGAAGGATAGAGACGAAAGGGTAGTGAATGAGCACCCCCACCCCCCACCCCCGAATCATTAAATCTTCATTCAGAGACTTCTGAGCCTTGGTTGTTGTCTGTAGACCTAACAATTTAAAAGCTCTTGGAATATGGCCAGGGGAAGGCATTTAGTGGATCCAATGTTATATAAGGCATCAAAACTCCCATGAATCTCAAGAAGTTCTTTAGATAAACATGGTGAATGTATTTATGAACATTCTAGTTTCTTTCATCCTTATGCATGGAAAATGAGTCTTTTTCTCTCATATGGAAGAGCTCATTTCAATGTAGTCATGTGCTTCATAATGACACTTCAACCCAAGACAGGTCACAAATATAACAGTGGACCCCTAAGATTGTGTAACCTAGTGATGTCATAGCCAGCTTAGTTTGTGTGAGTGAGCTGTGTGATGTTCGCTCAGCAGTGGGATGACAACAGCACAGCCCTTAGAACACGCCCCAGTTATGATTAAGCTGCAGGTGACTGTGAAAAACTTTGCGGCTGCTGTTCACTGCTGGCTCACGCCTGTAATCCTGGCTACTCAGTAGGTGGAGATCTGAGAATTGCAGTTCAAAGCCAGCCTAGTCAGCAAAGTCTATGAGACTCTTATCTCCAACAAAGTAAGAAAAAGCTGGAAAAGGCACTGTGGCTCAAGTGGTAGAACGCTAGCCTTGAGCACAGAGAGGCTCAGGGATAGCACCCAAGACCCTGAGTCCAAGCCCCAGGACTGGGGATAAAAAGGACTACTGCCTGTAATTTCTTATAGTTTGCGGTTGGTTTTTGTCTCATGATAACTAGTTCAGGCACAGTTTAGACTTTTCAATTTTCAGGTTATACAGCATAAAAGCTTTTAGTATTTGTATTTAGTATTTGTATTTGACCATCTTTGAGATATATTATTTTTTCAGTGAAGGCTTTTGATGAGAAGACAAAGCGTGGATGTTTGACATTGTGTGTTTCATCCTGAGTAGTTGAGAAAGACCTCAGAAGTAAGATATTCAAGGGAAGAACTTTTCCAGGACAGGAATGAAATCACAGCTGCCCCTGCCCCATAGAGATGATGTTAATTTCCCCGACAGTGGGTAGGGTAGGTATAGGACTTCACAAATCACACCTGGCAGGAAAGAGCATCTTTTGAATATACAAAAAAATCCAGTACACGGGCTGTGTGTATGTGGGGAGCTTAAATTTAATTTGGAAGATTCATAACAAACTTGGTAATATGTTGAAAAGTGACCACACCGAGTTCTATTTCCAGAGGAGATACTATTGTTTTTTATGATGCTTCATGTAGGCCAGTGATTGAACTCTTGTCATCTGGGAGAAAGCTATTATCCTTAAGAGTTTGCTGTATATTCCCTGGGATGATTATTACAGACTTTGTTTTTCCATCTTGCTTTTTTTGGGGTCAGTCCTGGGCCTTGGACTCAGGGCCTGAGCACTGTCCCTGGCTTCTTCCCGCTCAATGCTAGAACTCTGCCACCTGAGCCACAGCGCCCCTTCTGGCCGTTTTCCATATATGTGGTGCTGGGGAATCGAACAGAGAGCTTCTTGCCACTAGGCCATATTCCCAGCCCTGTTTTTCCATCTTAATGTGATAAATGAATAATAAACAGCAATTCTCTTGGGTTGTTGTTTATTGGTTGCTCTATCACCTGCTTTCCTTCTTGCCACCACTAGAACTCTGCATTACATCAGTTTTTACCTGGCTCCTTGGGAGGGAACTCTGAAGGGGCACATTCAAACACACAGAACCAGATGGGGTTTTTGGTGAGTTACAGAAATAAACTCAGTTCTGCTTGTCCAATAACAAGACATCACCCAAACGCAGGCTTTGTGTTAAAAGATTCTGGAGAAAACCAGCTGATGCAGGATTATCTTAGGGAATGAGCTGGCTGGCCAAAAGGGCTTAGAAAGAAGATATGGCACTTCCCACCTGATTTGGCTGGAACCTCTGTTCGCCATGTGTGACTAAGACTTGTCACCCAGACATCTGTTTGCAGGACAGAGTGAGACAAGTGTGACCTCAACTCAGTTCCTGTGGACACATGCCCATCCATTGAAGTTGACACTCTTGATGACAGGCTGAGTCTCAGAGCCAAGGGTCGGTAGCAAAGAAGCAAATTTGTGTTGTTTGTACTCACTGATGGCTTCTGCTAGAACTCAGGTCTTACTGGGGTTTTCCCAGGTAGCCTCTGTGGGAAGGCTTTGAGGACGATTTATTGAATGGCTTCTCACAGTAGGAGAGGCTCTTTGTGATTTACTTTCTATAACTAGGAGAGTTTGAAGTGCTAGCAATCTTAGGATTTGTCCCCTGGGCAGAGGGACTCCAGAGCTAGAAGCCTCATAAGGAATCCAGAATGAGCTGGATATGTCTAGACTGCAATCTTAGATCTGATACTAAATAATGGTGTGACTGTGATCAAATGAATGCACTTCATTTTTTCACCAGGAAAAAAAAAGACTAGAAATTCCTTCTCCATTGTACGATTTATGTAAATTGTTTGGCATATTAGTGTTTAGAGCTTAAATAATACTTCTGTTTTTTTTGTGTTGGTTTTTTTTTTGTAAGTTTCTCAGAAAGACTAGGCAAATTCTCTTACCACTAGAGCTGCACCCACAGTTCATTAGTCTTTTTCTTACATTCCTTCCTCTGCTCCACAGAGGAACAAGTGGGAAATGTTGCAAAAGTTGCTCAGAACCTAAAGCTAATGTACATGGCGGTTAGTTAAACATCTGTAGGTCATTTATAAAGATAATCTTGCCTGTCAGTATCTCTTGGTGTTGTAGCAGTGGAATTTGGGGTTTTCATGATACCTAGTTTTGTCTCCAAAGTGTTCACCAAAATGACAGGGGAAACAGACCATTTAGACCGAAGCATACCGGGTAGAAAGACTTGGATTTATTGGGCATGGACTTAGTAAAGAGTGTCTTTACAGCTTCAATATGAGATGTTTACCAAAATGAGTGTCTTCTCCATCTGACTCGTAGACCTATTCAAATCAGATTTATTTATACAGTGATATTTATAACATAAAATTGGACAGTCATTATTATATCATCTTTGTCCTCAGTAGAAAGGCATATTTACCTTTTTTGTAAGATCAAGAGACGCTCTAGAAAACCAAAAGAAAATTTTCTTTTAAGAACCCCAAATAATTCATCAAAGCTATGTTTAGCAGACTTGCGTTAGCAATGGCAGAGACAAGGAAATAACAGCTGCTATTTGTGGCTTGATCCCTGTCATACCTGACTGTCTCTAAGAGAGTAACTTGGCTCGTCACTATGGCTACAGAATTCTACTTCAGGTTGTGTTCTTTGGATCTTCCATGAAGTATGCATAAAGCAGGCATATTTACAGAAAGGTTTCTCTGTCCAGCCAATGAAGAACGATGGGAATGGATACACCATTCAAGTGATAAGAACTCATTCATCAGTACCATTGTCCTCCTCAGCCTATTAGGTGTTGAAAAGATATGTCCCAGCCATCCCAGAGGACCATGCAGAGATCATCACAGACAGGAGAAGAAGGTTCAAAAGGAGGTTTATTAGTGGGGCCATAGTTCCCATGGGAGAGGGAGCTACATGGTGTCTGCACCTTATCCAGGTGGCAGCTTCTCTCTCTGGGGGTAAAGGGGAAGTAGATAGGTAGTGAGTAGGAGTGGCTCATTAGGTATGGGTGGATCTGGGGGCTAGTGGGAGGAGCTGAGGACCTGAGGCTAAGGAAATGCAAACAGGTATAAGAACCTCTGTGGTGTCATCCATGAAGAATAGGAAATGAAGAAAGCCACCTTGGCTTTTTCATTAACATGTTACACAATCTTGTGCAAATCATTTCCACATATGGCTTTTTACAAACTGGTCATATCATTGTACGTAAGAGCTGGGCAATAACGACTTAGCATCTTAGTCAATTCTCTACCTAGCATAAATTCTAAACGGTACCAGATTTTGGGATTTTTTTTGGGGGGGGGGCAAATGAGGCAGACTTGCCCTGCATCCTCATGGAGTTTCTAGTTCCATGAAGATGACACCAAATGTTAATTTGAAAAGGACTTTCCATGTGGGATAAGCAAAATCAAGAGGAGTACATTTTGGAGCTTATAACCTAAATCTATGAAATGTTTACAATATGGGAAGTTGTTTAAATGGTTTGGTGGTAGAGAAAGAAAACTATACTTATGTTTCAGAAATTCATAATAGAAGAAAATATGGCTCCTGAGAAAATCTGTAGGAATGGATACAAAGTTTGTTGGTTGCCTTTTGAATTTCTAAGAATTGATGGATAGGTAGATAAAGGTACACTGGTAGCTGATCTGCTGATATTCCAAATGAAAGAAACATGATATTTTTTTTCTTGGTCATGGGGCTTGAACTCTGGGCCTGGGCTCTGTCCCTGTGCTCTTCAGCTCTACTCCCTGAGCCACTTTCTAAACATGATTTTTAATATAGAATGGACAGCCTGTTCTATATGATGGTAGTCTACTCTATTCTATGAATAGTGAGAATAAAGTTGAGAACTTCTTGTGTGGAGTGTTTAACAGCTACAGGTAAAAAGTGAGACTAGAAGCCATCTGGTGGTGGCTCAGTTATAATTCTAGCTTCTTAGGAGATTGCAATCTGAAGGTTGGGATTCAAAGCCAGCCTAGGCAGGAACTTCCATGAGTCTCTCACCTTCAATAGCCACCAAAAAGCCAAAGTAGAGCTGTGGCTCAAGTGATAGAAAGCCAGCCTTGAGCGAAAAAGATAAGGGGCAATGCCCAGGCCCTGAGGTCAAGCCCTAGTATGAGCATAAACAGAAAGTAGATACTTCTTAAGGTATCCTCTATACTTATGAAATGACTATTTACAAAGTGGGAGTAAATGCCAACAAGCGCAAGTACCCCTCATTCCCAAGTGGGAGCAGTACAGATCCTGGTGATGGATTGAGGACGCCCCAGTATGGTGATGGACGTAAATGTTCATGCTTGCTTTGAGATAGAGCACTCTTCCCCCTGGTGTCAGAGCCTTTGTGTTCCTTTGCTAATCCAGTTGACTTGAGCATATAAAACTCCATGTCTTGCTGTATACATTTTCAATGATACAGAGAACAGAAACAGTTTTACCTTAAGAAACTTGAATAAGCAACTTGAGATGGTGAATGTTATGGAAATGAAAATGGCAGATATTCTCCACTTCCTGTGACACAGAACAGGGCACAGTGATGAGGGTGCCCCCACGAATATCCCCAGTAAGTCTTTCTCAGGCCTACTGAATCCAAAAGGCTGGACATGACATGCTCAGTGACTTTTCTGCTGAGAGTGGACAAGGACAAGTTGCCTTTTGAAGGGGTGTTCTTGTGTCTTCTCTTTTGTCTGCCTTGTTTACAAATGAAGAAGCTAATTCTTCCAATTCTTGCTCTGTGATGCTTGGCTTGGAACTTGAGGCCTTTTCCTTGCTTCATTTAAGCCACTCCTCCAGTTCCTTTTTTTTTTTTTTTTGGCTTTTGAGTTATCTTTGGATAGTCTTTTGGGCTGGCCAGCCCTCCCCTTCCTCTATCTCTTCCACCTTTCTCCCTTTTCCTCTGCCCTTTTCACTCTTCTTCCCCTTTAACTCCTCCTCCCCTCCCTCCCCTGCTTTTCATTTGATCAGGTGGTCTCAAGACTGTGCTCCTCCCTACCTCTGTTCCCCAGTATCTGGGAAACAGAAGTGTGCCACGATGTCCGGCTTCCTTTCCCTTTCTCACTGTAGTAATTCCGTTGGTAATTATGTAAAAGGATACCAATACTACATGGAGTTTCAATTCACTGTAGCTTATTCGATGTGTAGGAGCAAGCATTCTTTCAAGGCCACAGTCTGCTCTGCTTCTGATTGTTTTGTAAGGCTGTAAAATCAACTCTGTGACATGACCCAAATGGAAGCCATCCAAGACCTATCATGAAAAACTGCTTGGGTGCCCTCCTTACCACGTTAGAGACTCTCTGGGGTGGTTTGGTGGAAGTGGAGAATGTGAAAACTGTTTATGGATGACTGAGCTGCAGGCTGAAACCTGAAACCCAGGATATGACTGGCTACACCTAGAAGCATTGCTACCTAACCTGGCTTGCCAAGATGGGTGAAGTTTGGTGGGGTGGTTTAAAGTGCCATGGAATTTCACAATGCCCCCATCCCTCCCCAATTTGTGTTAACAATGGTGATTCTTACGTGGAGATAGGAGGAACTGAGCTAAATAGGAGTTCACTGCTCCACCAGTTTCTTCCCAATTGAATTGCGAGCTATCCCTTCTCTTCTTTGGTGATGGACAAAATCAGTAGAGAAAGCAAATAGTTTCTCCAACCCATCAGCTCTAAGATACCTGAAATGCAGTCAATGTTGCACTTGTGTATAATAGATACAGCCACAGCCATGAACTTTGGGCTAGTATTCCAACAGCTAGAATAAGTGGAATTAATACTGTCATTCAACTTACTGTGGAACTTCTTCCCCTCAAAATTTGGAATTTCTATGAGTACAGGATAATTTGGAATTGCGATGACACTTCTGACGTCATTGCCTCCAGAGATGTCACTGCCTCTTCAGTTGAAGGCCTTATTCTCTTCATGAATGGTAGTTGAAATGTATTCATTTCCCTTCATAATGTGTTCCTTACATTGATCACTAGATTCATGCAGTTTTTGTTATAAGGGCATACTTATAGGCTTTGACACCTAAAATGTAAAAAAAAAAAAATTATAATTTCAATTTATAGGCGTTCTGTTCTTCGTTATGGACATGAAGCTTTAATTCTTGTATTTAAAATATATTCACACGTTATAAAATACAATGATCATATTTACTCTAATTGAGTTAATTGTATCAAGCTCTGGCTTGTACATTATGGTATAACTGGGAGTCAGAATATATGTCTAGATAGTCTTCTTTGTTATCAGTTCCTCTCGCCTCTTCTCCCACTTTTCTCACCTCTTTTCCTCCTCTTCCTTCTCCCTTTTCTTCCCAAAGAGCTCAGTGTTCCTCACTGAACGTGAGGAACCTATTCCTTAATCTGTTCGCACTAGGAAGTTGGGGAAATGCACAATGTAACCCACTGTGATATCATACATCACAAACATCAACATCTCTCACCCCATCCGTCTGCCTTAAAGTCTGAGATTTTTTTAAGCCTTTAAGTCATCCCAGTTTTTGACATGTTTCTGTGCATTTTTTCATTTTTCTTTGTGCTTTTATACTTTTTGTTGCCAGCACCAGGGCTTGTACTCAGGTCCTGAGTGCTATCCCTTAGCCTTTGCACTCAAGGATAGTGGTCTACCACTTGAACCACAGCTCTGTTTCCTGATTTTTTGGTGATTAATTGTAGATAAGTGACTTTCTGGTGCATGCTTTCTTTGAACCTTGATTCTCAGAAATCATTCTCTTGAGGATTACAGACATGATCCACTGGCACCTTGCTCCTTTGAGCTTTTATTCTTCACACATACGCACATAGAGTCTTGTCAACAAGTTGCTGCTGCCATTAACTTTTTAATATAGTTATTGTTAACACTAGAGTTTTGTTGAGCAGTTAATGTTTAGCTGGCCAAATAGTATCTGCAACATAACTTTCCCCCAAATTACAATGTCCCTTAGTATCTGAAGTGGGTTGGCTCTACAACCCATGTGGCTAATGAAGTTCTTTTGATATAAAACAGTATAATACTTGCATATAAACTACAAACATCCTTCATATACTTTGTCTTCTCTAGATTGCTTACAGTAAGTAATATAATTGAAATAATGTGTAGCTAGATTTTATACCATGTTATAGGGCATTATGACAAGAAAACAGTGTGAATGTGTTTTAGTACAGATGCACTGCTTTTCCCTTAAAGATGTACAATCTGTAATTGGTTGAATTTGCATATGCAGAGTATTTTTTTGTGCATTATTTATAGAAACTATGCTGTAAGAAAGTTGGTCTTTGGTAAAATGATGATGGTTCTATGTTGAAACTGAAATGGACACCATGAGGAGACTGTGAGTTTTGTGTCTGCATTTAAATGACAGGCAAGATCTTGAGAAATTACTAATATTGTAGCCAATATTGACTGAGAAATCCAATGCATTTCACAGAGAGAGTGTAAATCTGGCCACATTGTAACGAGTACAACAGAAGGAAAATTGAAAGACTATCTTGTTCCCATTGAAATGAATGTCCACTGTCATCAGGTGTTTGAGCAGGGAGTTGTGGATAGCTCTTTGGCCAAGCAAAGCACATTTTATACGTGTCTGGTAGGACATGCAATAGAATGACACAGCAGCTCTACAAGCTATTGAGCTTTGGTGAGTGATTGTTTTCCCTTCCATATATCGTTTCAAACTATGGGCTTCAAGGAAGTCTGCAACATAAAAATGACTTTTTGTTTTGACAGACCTGGGGCTTGAACTCAGGGCCTGGGCACTGAGCTTTTGCTCAAGGCTGGCACTCAGCTCTACTCTGAACTATCTGTTGGTTGGAGCTAAGTGTCTTGTGGACTTTTCCTGCCCAGGCTTGCTTTGAACTGTGATCCTCAGATCTCATTTCTGAGTAGCTAGCATTGTAGGCATAGGCCACCAGTACCTGACTTCCTGACTTTTTCTCCTCTGTCCTTTGTCCTCCTCCTCAGGCCCCCTTCCTTCCTTCCTCCTCCTTTTTTCATCTTTCTTCTTTTTTCCCCTTTTCTTCATTGCTTTGCTTTCTGAGAGAAGTCAATGATCAGCCAACCATGAAATGGGAAAGTGGACCAAATAAGGCTGGATAATTTATTTGAGCCAAACAGAGGTATTATAATCTATTAAAAATATTTAGCCAAACACACTGTATCTGTGACTTTATCTCCTAACCCTGCAGACTGTCTGGTAGTTGCCCAGGACCTGAGGCAGGAAGGCGGACCCGTGTGCCTGAACTTTCCAGTCATGTCTTTGCAACTGGTAGTTTTTAATAAAAGAAAAACTCTAACATTGTGAAATTACATCAGTGAAGAAACCATAGCTTTTTATGTTCTTGTATATGCTTTTCTTCTGTGCAACGTTATTCAATGCCCTAAATTTCAGCTAATTTTGAAATATTTTCTTGAATATTGAGATTAGTCTGGAAATCAGGCTAGGAATAAATGAAGTGCTGGTGTGGTAATAAAATTTATGTTACCATTTTATGAATATGAAAATGTCTAATTGTTATAACACAAGGTATCTTTGGATTAAGAAGTCTAGGACATTTTATTCTTTTACACCTTTTTTTTAAAGCAGGAAAACCTTTGCTTCTACCATCAGTCTTGAAGCAGAAATCCCAGAAAAGAGAATTTTATAATCAGTCACAAAGAATTCCTACATGCTTCATGTATCCCTTCCTCATCATTTCCCATTTCTTAGGAGTCTCCACATTGTTTAATTGTAATCATGTGCAACTAGCATTTTAAAGCTTCACACTGCTTTCACATTTATGGGATATGATGAGAAGATTAAGAATGGTTGAAACTTAAGAATAAATACAGGAAACTTAAGAGTAGATGTAGAAATGCGACTCCACCAGGCTTTCATGGAGCACACATTACCTCAGTGGGCTTCATGTTGTGGCCATCCATATATAGAAGAACAAACTAGAAGGTGCACTGTCCCAAACAACCCTCATTCTAGTCAGGCCCCTCTCCTGTACTCTGCTTTGCAATTCTGTAGCAGGAATCTAAACTCTGGTTTCCTTCCATTGCATTGGTGTTGTTTGACCTGACTTTCCCTCAGCTTGGAACTTACGCATATGGGACTCAGGTGGCAGGGCCCTGCCTTTCCAGGGCCTGCACTTAGTATTCAATCTATTGTGGAGCAGAGGGATGTTCATGACCCATAGCAAAACTCCTCCCACGTCCCATAAAGTGACATGTTGTTTCTATTAAGGGATCATTTTCTTAAGTGAAATCATGACCAGTTATGATGGCATAGAAGTATACAGAGGCCAAGTGATATGTGATACTTTAATTACCGAAGAAGTATCTATTACGATTCCATAATGGTTCAAAGAAGAATTTTAAGACTGAAACATTGGTTTTTTTGTTTGTTTAGTTCAGAAGTAATTGAAATGGAATATGTAAATAGAGTCAAAGTGGACTTTTCCAAGTGAGAAAGAGAAGTCAATTGCACTTCGAAAGAAACTATATGACTATAGCAAGAAAGACATCGCCAATTAACAAATATTTATTTTCCTTTGCTATTCTCTGCTATTTATCCTGTTACATAGTAGTGGAATGAATTAGGAAGAGAGTGATGTAGAGTGCATGGTTTTCCATTGCAACACAAACTGTATCTATCTATCTATCTATCTATCTATCTATCTATCTATCTATCTATCTATCTATCTACCTATATTTTTGCTGTTCCCGGGGTTTGAACTCAGGCTTGGACACAGTTCCTGAGCTTTTTTTGCTTAAGGCTAGCACTCTGTCACTTGAGCAATAGCTCCACTTCCAGGTTTTTGGTGGTTAATTGAAGAGAAGAGTCTCACAGATTTTTCCTGCCCAGGCTGGCTTAGAACCTCAATCCTCAGATCTCAGCCTCCTGAATAGCTAGGATTACTGGCTACAGCCACTGGCTTCCAGCTTACTTTCCCTATAGTCTTAAACTATGTAGGAATCAACTCTTTGGTAAGCTTTTTTTCATTTTTATGTTTATATTAGTAATGATTATTTTGTCTCCATTTTCCTATCTTATGATTATTTAATTAGAAGGCAATTGTTTATTTTTTATTTGATTAGTTATTTAAAAGACAGGTCTTTGGGGCTTTATATAATAGGATCCAAAGGTAGCACTAATGTCTGTGAACCTTAAAATTATACTATCCCTTTTTTGATGACCAAAGCTCATTAGAAACTGGAGCCTGTGGCTCAGGCCTGTAATCCCAGATCCTCATGAGATTGGAGGATTGTGCTTTGAAACCCGCCCTGGGCAGGGAAATCCATGACATCCATCCTCCATGAACCACCAAAGTACCAGAAATGGTGCTATTTCTCAAGGGGTAGCATGCCAGCATGGAGTGACAAAGCCCAGTCTCTGAGTTCAATTTTCAGTGCTGGCTCAAAAACCAAAACCCCACCAAAACACAAATGACCTGAAAGACTCTAGTCCCTGTGCGTAGGAACTAATAATTTGTCCTACTACTGTGAACGGAAGAGCTTCTGAGTTCTTACAAAAACTATCTTTAAGTATTTGTGCAAAGGAGTTGCCATTTGACAAAGCAGTTTATGAATATGGCAGATCTTAACCCACCTCACCCCTTTCAACATTCTTGCCCCTCCTTCCTCTGCCCACCCTTTCCATTTTCTTACTTTTGTAGTATGTACAATGAATTCTTGACTACATTCCCCCCCTTCCCCTTCATTTGTCTCCCGCTCTCCCCTTGCCCCCACTTGATGAGCTGCTGTTTTTCACCCTTATGCTTTGGGAAGTAATCATAAGCACCACCCCCCTACCCCAGTTCTTCCTCAGAACTTTCTAGATTCCTAAGAGTGGTCATTGTAAATGTATAACACAAGAATAAATAGAATAGCAAGATATGAGAGAGTTGAAGACATGCTTTAATCATTAGACTTTGTGATTCGAATAAACAACTGTGGTTGAATAAAGACACTGCACATTCCTGTTGGATATTTCTCATAGAGTGAACACAATGCTGTCCCAACTCTTTTACTCTATTTAAGTTTTTGGCTCATCACTGGTATTTGTTTCATTATGTAACAAAAATATCGCGTGTCTCTTGTTTGCAAAGGCTGCAGAGGAGGGAATGCTTATTCTATGTGTAGAGAGAGAAGGAAGGCTGGAGAGATGTTTGTGCTTGTGCAGAAGCCATTTTTTTTTAATAAACGCAGGATAGGTTGTCCACCTCCCAAATTTTGCACTACTCTTTTCGCTGTCCTAGCTTTGACTTATTTTGTTGTATGTTCTCGTTTGGTTATTTCCTTGAACATCCCATCTAATTTCCATCTTATTCATTTTTGTGTTGCAGCTTCTGACAACTGTCTTAAGTCCACACTTCTCTAGATTTTTATACCTAGCAGCCATTTGGCTTCTACTTTTCCTGGTCTCTCTCTTCCTCTCTCACTACCTGTGCCTAATGTTGAGGTTATAGTATCCAAAATAGCTCAGGCCTCAGCCACCTTGGTGTGTTCATGCTATCTGTCCCTTCCTGCCTCAGTGTCTGTACCTTTTGGCTGGTTTCACTCAGATTATGGCCAGAGAATGGCTGAAGTAAATAACAGGAATGAAGAAAGGAAATGTATGGTGATTAGCAGTTCTTTGAGGGAAATGTTTACCTTTATTCACAAACAGTGTATGTGTTGGTAGTTTTCCTATTGCCAGAGAAAGAGAGTGTTGATTCTAAATGTTAGTTTTTAACATGAGAATCTTAAGCATTATATGTCATAACTCTAAAAAATGTTAGGTGTTTCAGAATCTTTCAAAAATATTTATTGTCTTTTTTCTCCTTTATTGTCAAAGTGAAGTACAGAGGGGTTACAATTTCATATATAATGCAGTGAGTACATTTCTTGTCCAACATGTTAGCTCCTCCTCCCCTCCACATGCCTACCTCTTCCCTCCTGCTTCCCCTTCCACCCACGAATTCTATGGTTGGTTTACACCAAATGGTTTTGTGAGTATTGTGTTTGGAGTTGTTTGTATTTTTATCTTTGTCTATTGATTTTGATATTTACTTTCTCTTCCCTAGCTCTAATACACGTATATACAGTATCCAGGGTGCTCAGATGAGATAGAGTGATAGTGGGGGTAAAACCACAGGAAGGGAATACGAGAGAAAATAAAAAGGGTACGGATTCATATCGCATGTTGAAAATAATTACAATAATGATATACCACTTGTTTCCATAACATGGAGCTCATTTCACTTAGCATCATCTTAAGTGTCCATAAGGGCATAGCTATTGGGCTATTATGACTTCGGCTTTGACTAGCCTAAACATGTACTAATTATTCCAAAAACATGTACTAATTATTCCAAGCACCCAGCACCCCTCACGGAGGCACGGGAGGAGGACTGAGCGCCTAGCACACACACAGGAGGACTGAGCACCCAGCACCTCGTGTGGAGGAACGGGAGGAGAACTGAGCGCCCAGCGCCTCCTGTGGATTCATGGGAGGAGGACTGAGCACCCAGGCCCTCGTGTGGGACACAGGACTAACTGCCCAGCACCCACATGAGAAGACTGAGCACCCAGCACTTTGTGTGGAGGCACGGGAGGACTGAGCACCCAGCACCTCGTATGCAGACACCGGGGGAGGACTGAGCACCCAGCACCTTGTGTGGAGACGCCAGGGGGGACTGAGCACCCAGCATCTTGTGTGGAGATGCCGGGGGAGGACTGAGCACCCAGCACCCACGCAGGAGGACTCAGTACCCTAACCCTGGGTACGTGTGTGCATGCGGGGGGGAGGCTGGGGTGACCCCGGCGGCGCCATGATCAGGGCCCAGGCTGCAGGCTCAGCTCCACCACAGGCCATGGCTCCGCCTCCTCCTCCTCCTCCTCCTCCTCCTCCTCCTCCTCCTCCAAGCGGAGGACAGGGGGAGATGCACGGCTGTCCGGCTGTCCGTGTGTCCATCCGCCCATCTCTTTGTCTGTCCGTCTGTCTCCCTCTGTGTCTGTCCATCCATCCATTTGTCCATGTGTCCGTCTGTCTCCAGGTCTGTCTGCCCGTCTGCTCATCTGTCCATCTGTCCATCCATCCGTCCATCTGTCTGTCTCCCTGTTTCTCCGTCTGTCTGTCTGACCATCTGCTCAGTGTGTTTGTCCGTCTGTCTCCAGGTCCATCTGTCCATGACTGTCTGTCTCCCTGTGTGTCTCACTGTGTGCTCATCTGTCTGTCCGTCTCCCTCTCTTGTCTATCTGTCTCCATGATGTCCATCTGTCCATCCGTCCATCTGTGTCTTTTTGTCATCTGTCTGTCTCCAGTTCTGTCTGTCTGTCTCCCTGTCCACCTGTCTGTCTGTCCTGCTCATCTGTGTCCCTGTCTGTCTGTCTGTCCATCTGTCTGCTGTGTGTCTGTCTGTCCGTCTCCCTGTCTGTCTGTCTCCATGTCTGTTTGTCCATCTGTCTGCCTGTCTCTTGTCCATGCCTGTTTGTCTGTCTCCAGGTCTGTCCATCTGTCTCCCAGTCTGTCTGTCTGTCTGTTCATCTGTCCATCCATCTCCCTGTCTCCCTGTCTGTCCGTCCGTCTGTCTTCATGTCTGTCCGTGTCTCGACTCCCATCGCTGTCTGTCTGTCACCGCCCAAGCCCACAGCCCCCCATGTCCCTCTGTCCCTCCGTCCGTCCGTCTGTCCATCTTCACCAGTCAACTTGTCACTGACACAGGGAACGCGGGCGCTCAGGAGCCTGCAGGGCAGACGGACGGACGGGTGGATGTGGGCTCGAATCCCGGCCTCCCGCATGGCCCACAATGCGTTGCGTTCCCCCCCACCCTGGGGGCCCCGGGTTCAGATTCCTGCTCACCTCTGACAGCCCCAGCCCAGGCCCAGCGACCCCAGTGCTGCCGAAGCAGCAGGTGCATCATGGCTTGCCCGGCGGGGACCCTTGAAACCTCCGACCGTGTGGGTGTGCACACACTCGGGGAGGAAGGGATGGGACGGGGAGGGGTCACATGAAGTGGGGAGGGAGGGACACGTGACCCTCAGCTCCTTGCCCCAGCCCTCCCCACACGACTCCACCTGCAAAGGCTCCCCCCCATGTGAGGCCTCTGAGGACACTTCAAATCGCCACCTATCCACCCACAGGCCCAGAATGGTCTTGGGGACACTTGAAACCACCCCCCCACCCAGATCCCCATTCCCCCGGGGACACTTGAAACCGCTGTGGGGACACTCAAAACTGCCCTACATCCACTCGCAGGCCCAAGGTTTTCGTGGGGACACTGGATACCGCCCTCCATCGATGCACACGCCGAGGGTTGCCTTGGAGACACTTGAAACCACCCCCTAAAGAACTGCCCCCATCATGGGACACTTGAAACTGACCCTCACCCAGACCCCCTCCCCTTGGGGACACTTGAAACCGCCCTCCATCCACCCACAGGCCCAGGGTTGCCTTGGCGACGCTTAAAACCGCCCCCTACAGAACCACTCCAACCCGGGGACACTTGAAACCGCCCTCCATATACCCACAGGCCCAAGGTGGTCCTGGTTACACTTGAAACCACCCCCCCAAGAGCCCCTCCCCATTGGGATACTAGAAAACACCCTTGGGACACTTGAAACCGCCCTGGGTACACTTGAAACCACCCACCACAGACCCCTGCCCACCCTGGAGACACTTGAAACGAATCGCCCCAGACCCCTTACCCCGGGAACACTTGAAACCGCCCTCCATCCACCCACAGGCCCAAAATAGTCCTGGGAACACTTGAAACCACCCCCCACCCAGAATCTCTACTCCTGGGGACACCTGAAACCTCCCTGGGGACAGTTGAAACCGCCCTCTGCTCCCCAAACTCCACCGTGTTGCTCCAGGAGCCCTAGGTCAGGGTGCGGGCTTCCCTGGCCCGGATGCACAGGCCCGGTGAGTCCCGGGTTCGAGGCCTGGCAGGGCGTAGGTGTTGTCTGAGCCTCCCAAGACCTCAATGTGGGGGGAGACTCGCCATGGGGCAGGGGTAAACTGAGGCACGGGGCGGTTCCAGGAGCACTCACCGGGGAGTCCTGGGAGACCAGCTGGCCACCATGCTAAAAGAACAGAGCACAGGCCTCAGTCAGCACTGACTGCGGGGCAGGGTGCTGGACCGTGTACTTCTGGGTGATGTGCTTAGTACTCCCACGTGCTGTGTGGAGTACTCCCCAGTGCTGGGCTGAGTACTCCCATTTCACACTAATCCTGAAACCCACCTCTCCCAACCAATACTGGACTGAGTAGTCCAGGGTGCTACAACCAGTACTCCCTGGTGCTGGACTGAGTACTCCCGGGTGCTGCACTGAGTACTCCCATCCCTCCCCGGTGCTGGACTGAGTACTCACATCCCACACCAATCCGGAACCCCACCCCCTCCTGAACGTTGCTGGACTAAATACTCCCCGCCAGTGCTGGACCGAGTACTCCCGGGTGTTGCACTGAGTACTCCCATGCACAGGGCCAGCTGTTACCGGAAGTCGTGCTTGCTCCACTGCCTCCAGGTCCTGTGTGGCTCCCACCATACCTGCCAGCCCCGGGGGCCGCAGGCAATGCTCACGTTTCACAGGGGGTCAAAGTGTTCTGAAAACTGCCACAGATGAATAGAGGGACACCGGGTGGGGTGGGGGGGCTCGAAACTGCCCTCGGTGGTGCCAGGGATACTTGAAACTGCCCTTGTGGGTCTTGGGGGACACTCAAAACTGCCCTGGATGCTCATGGGGACAGTGGAAACCGCCCTCCATCCACCAAGGTGCTCATGTGGACAATTGAAACCGCCCTCAGCGGTCTCGGGGACACTTAAAACCGCCCTGGATGGTCCTGGGAAAACTTGAAGCTGCTTTTGGGGGTCATGGGGAACCCTTGAAATCGCCCTAGGTGGTCTTGGGGGATACCTGAAACTGCCCTCCATGCACCAAAGTGCTCGTGGGGATAATTGAAACCACTCTCGGTGGTCTCGAGGACACAAATCCGCCCTCGGTGTTCTTGGGGACACTTTAAACTGCCCTTGGTGGTCTCTGGGATACTTGAAACCGCCCTGGGTGGTCCAGGGGGTACTGGAAACCACCCTCACCAATTTCACGGGCATAGAGCCAGGCGTCCAGGAAGTGGACGGGGCCAGCGGGGCTCGAGCCGGTGACCAGGGCGTAGGTCTGGGCCCAGAGGCCAGCAAGATCGGGGAGGATGCAGCCCACCTGGAGGCCGGACTGGCACATGTCGGCCAGCACTCATGGTACAGGCCGGTCCTAGGGAGTGGTGGGGCATTAGAAACTCACAATGGCCGAAGGGGGGGACATTAGAAACCGAAAATGGCCAACAGAGGTGGCATTACAAACTGACAATGCCAAAGAGAGGCGTTAGAAACTGACAATGGCGGGATGAGCGGGGAACATTAGAAACCGACAATGGTGCGGAGGGGGCATTGAAACCGGCAGGGGTGGCCCCACCTGGAGTCCGGATCCTGAAGGAATACTGTGTCCCCCGCGGTGCCTGTGGCCCCAGTGCCCATGAGCAGTTCAGGGCCTGGGCCTCGAAGACATAACACACAAGGCCTGGGGAAAGGACATGGCGGGGGGGGGGTGGAGGGTGGAGGGCCTGTGGGGAGACTTACCCCTGACCCTTCAACCCCACGACCTCTGACCCTTCAACCCCAAAACCCCCGACCCTTCAACCCCATGTCCCCTGACCCGTCAACCCATGACCCCTGACCAGTTCAACCCCATGATTCCTGAACTTTCAACCCAATGACCCCTGAACCTTCAACATATGACCTGTGACCCCTGACCCTCGATCCCCCCCCCTACCCGGAACCTCAGGACCTCACCCGGGTTTGTGAACCCCAGGCCTTTGGTCAGGGGCCTCCTGGCCACAGTGAGTGTAACCTCAAACTCGACTCCCTGGTACCACAGGAGATCCCAGAATTCGCAGCTACATTGTCCGACGGGGACCTTGGAGAGCGGGGGGGTCGGTGCCTTGACATAAACCGGAACACCTGGGAGATCCATTCGTCCATCCATGCCTCAACTTAGCTCCCGGAACACCAGGGAATGTGGGCCAGCCCACCCCTGCCTCAGTTTACCCCACCGCCCCCACCATTGGCCTCTCAGGGTGGGGGCCTGGTGTCTCCGTCGTGCCTCGATTGCCCCAACTGTCCAGCAGTGTGACCGACCCCTTGTTCGGGTTCACAACGATGCACCGGGCCTCTGTGGTGGTGGCCACACAGTGCCAGCTTAGCCTGGGACTCCTGGAGTCGAAGGTCAGGCCCAGGTCAGGTACAGGGTCAGGGGTCGCAGGGCCCAAGGTTGGGGGGGTCTCAGGGGTCAGGAGGGCGCGGGGAAGCTTCCAGAAGATGGTGTGGGAGTCTCTGGTTGGGTTGGGGGGGTCACGAGGAACAAAGGTGAGAAGTCAGGATCATCCATACAAGGGTACTGTGTTCGAATCCTCCCTTGGGCTGATGGAGGAACCAGAAAGGAGGTGAGTTACCCGGATGAGCTTCAGCCATGAGGACGAGGAGGAGGAGGAGGAGGAGGAAGAGGGGGAGGAAGATGGAGGCTGCAGACCAGGGGAGGATCAGGGCAGGAGGCCTGGACCTGGAGAGCACTGTGGAGAGAGCAATGGGGATGGGTGGGTGGGTGGGTGGGTGGATGATTGGGTGGATGGGTGGAAGAGTGGGTGGATTGATCGGTGGGGGGGGTGGATGGGTGGGTGGATCTATGGGTGGGTGGATGGTTGGGTGGGTGGGTGGATGGATGGGTGGGTGGGTGGATGGGTGGGTGGATGGATGGGTGGGTCGGTGGATAATTGGGTGGGTGGGGGATGGGTGCTTGATCTCATCCCTCTCTCCTTCCCCCTCCCTCTCCTCCCTGGTGGCCCCTGGGGCTTTCACACTCACTGCAGGCCATTGGCACATCGGGTCGGGTGTGGGGCAGCCAGGGTGCCCGTCTTGGTTCCGGGGGTTTGGGCTGTCAGGTGTGGACCCCCGGGTGGGTGTCCTGGGGAGCTTGGGGCGGCTGGGCCCTGACGTTTCTGGGCTCCGGACGGGGAGTGGATGCCGCTTCCCCTTTCTCGCTTCTCCTGGGGGTTTCCTGGCTCCTGGGCATCTCATTCTCCTTTCTCGGGGATGGGGAAGCCAAGGCGGCACCCCGGTGAGGACAGGCCTTGGGGCCTCGGGGGTGCGGGTGCCATGCACAGACAGACAGACAGACAGACAGACCTGAGTCCTCCTTGGGTGGTGGTGCTGGGTGCTGAGTCCTCCTGGGTGGTGGTATTGTGTGCTGAGGCCTCCTGGGTGGTGGAATTGAGTGCTGAGTCCTCCTTGGGTGGTGGTGCTGGGTGCTGAATCCTCCTTGGGTGGTGCTGGGTGCGTCTCCCAGACAGAGAGACACAGTCCAGTCGGAGGAATGGAGGGGCGGACAGAGGGACGGACATGTGGATTGGGAGACGGAAAAGGAGGGACGGGCGGACACACAGACGGAGAGAGGCGCAGACACACAGACAGACGGACAGACAGGACAACATAGAGACAGACAGGGAGACAGACAGACGCACAAGAGATGGACAGACAGATGGACAGGGAGACAGACACATAGACAGACAGATGGATGGACAGATGCAGGGGGCCCTGCACCCCGGGCGCTCTCCTGACCAGCAGGAGAGGCAAGGAGGCGCGCCCCTCCCCGCCGAGGGTGAACCCAGAATAGGTAATAAGCAGCAAGTCGCCCGCACGCAGCCCAACCCAACCTTTATGCCACAGTTAGATGGTCAGTCGACTTGGGCAGAGTTCAAGACCGCTCTCTGTTTATTGGCGCGAACCCCATCTTAAGTATGGGCAATGGCAGCAGGAAGAGGAGGGGTGTAACATACCTAGTCAGGGGCTACGATTGGCGGTCGGAGCTGTCCGTCAAGGGTGGAAGGCCATGGGACCTCCCTAAGGGGCGGCCTGAGTCTATGTCACTACCAGCAGGACCACCCCAGGTTACTGCCTAGAGCTGCCTTCCAGTTCCGGACCCTGAAGGCAGGCGGGGTTAGCCAGGATCCCTCTCCCCGGAGGCGGTGCAACAGTCACACAACTCCAGGGCGTGCACAGTCGGGGCCAGGCGGTGCGCCCCACATCTCCTCCTTTTCTGTTTAATAAGCTGGTGGATGTCCTACTCGAGAAAGCGCCTGTCTTAGGTCGTCCCCCCTGAAGGATCTTACCTGTCATTGGCTGGCCATCCTAGCTCGTCGGGCCACCCTGCCTATGAGGCTTGCCAGCCCCAGCAAAGGAACAAGGCGGGAGGAGAGGGGTCTGTGCTCAAGAGGAGGCCCTGCTATTTCTGCCTCACGCCTGTGCACTCTGGTAGGCTGCACATCCTGGAAGGGGCCATGACCAATTTCATAGGGTTCCCAAATGGCTAAAGGCAGCATAATGCTGCCAAACCACCGTTGACTGGACAGCTCTGGCTCATTGCTTAAGAACTAGGGGAAGCCTATTTGCCCTAGCATGGTCAGGTGTAAATACAGAGGCTATATAAGCACAGAGGCAAATGCAAACACAGGTCATGGGGGTCTCTCCCACGAGGAGGAGAGGGTAGGGGAGCCACCAGCATTCCTTCCAGAGGGACCAGCCAACACAGCAAGCCTGCAGCTCCCAATGAACAGTACCCACACCTTGCTCCCTGTTGATCTTGCTAGCACCTGGCACTGGACCGTACATGGGGGGAATGGAGTGGATCGGGTGAGAGAACAGAAACACTTATTTCCTTGAAGCTTAAGAACATAATGGGAGGGCTGAAAGTGAGGAAGTGGGTGGATGGACCTTGAATAAACATTCAGAACCATCTAGTTCTCCTTTCTGTTACAACCTAAAGCCTGCAAGACCAGAGATCTGTCACACAACTCTCCTCTATCTTATTGGCACCAAAAGGGTCCGAGGACATGTTAGATTGTTGCAGAGCCATAAATGAAGTACTCATTTTCAGTACTTGATGCACTTAGGGTACATTTGAAACCCATTTCCCTCTTCTACCTTTACGCTTCTATCTCCCTAACACACCTGAAGCCAAGTTTATCATCCAATTGAGGAGGAAGAGAGCAGAGGAGGAGGAGAGCAGAGGAGGAAGAGAGCAAAGGAGGCGGAGAGGAGAGGAGGAGGAGAGCAGAGGAGCTCAGAGGAGTGCAGAGGAGAGCATTATTTATTTTTGTTTGTTTTGCTCCCAGCTGGGAGGAGAGCCACAGGCTGAGGATGGTCCTTGCCTGCGGGTCCCCGTGCTGAGCCCCATACAGGTCCCTCACCGCGCCTGCCTGGCACCTACTCTGCCAACTACTTGTGCAGCCGCCAGGACTGAACTTTGGAGGACTTGTAGCTACTCCTCTGGCCAGTTGTCTTGGCAGGAGGTAGAAGGTGGCCAGAGGACCCCCCCCCCCTTACCTTGCTGGTGAAGAAGCCTGTGGGGAAGGGAGCAGGGTGAAAGGCTGGATCTGAAGAACCCAGCCCTTCCAGGCAGCATTGCACCTGTGCCATGCCCCCGTGCACCACCCTGGCCACCCTCCTCTCCGGGGTGGCCATGATTTCGTGTCTGTAACTTGGGGTGAAAACCAACGACCTTCAGGCGAGGATCCTCACCCTGGAATCTGCTAAAAGGGCACCCTCCGTTCCCCTGCTGCCGGAGAAGGCAGATCAGCTGAAGACCATAGTCAGGTGTGTGAGGCTGGGCCTTGCTCGAGGGGGAGTTGCATGTGGATAGAATTTTGCACAGGTTCAGTCAGTCTACAGGATCCACCCTTACTGGTTATACAGTTGATTTGGGATGTGTGAGTCTCTGTGGTATCTATTTATTCAAGTCCCTTCCTTGGTTTCTCTCCAAGTCTGTGTGGAGGATCTTCCCTCTGTCTTCCTTAAGGATTGCATGTTGCAATGGCAGTAGGGGCTTTGCCCGGCTGTTTAGTTTTGTGGAGTCTGGGCTGTCAGCATTCTCAGTTGTATGGAGAATATTCATTGTAATGCTCACATCTGTTTTTCATTTGATAAGGTTAGGCCTTATCAATAGAGAATGGTAAGCACTCTTAAAAGTGAAATAAGCCCATAGATTTAAAAATTCATTTAACTCGGAATTCTTTTCATATTAAATGTTTTAAAAATTGGGAAAAAAAAGTTTTCCTTTGTTTTTTTGGAGGGGGAGAGTTAACAGAGGTTGTGCTCAGATATTGATGAATGGAGAATTGAAAGGGATTCCTTTAAAGATGACTTAGACTCCAGTAGGGAGAGGGTAGTTTTTCTGCCAGTGGAGAGATGCAGTAGTTGCAGCCCGAATGTGATAAAGTATGTCTACAACATTGGCTGTTATTGATAGGACACACATTGCCATGAGCTGCATTGTTAGTACCGGAGTTTTGCCTTGGCTGTGCAGGGAGAGGGTGGGGATAGTTGAATAATGAAGAAAGGTATTCCCCAAATCTTTCAATCTATGTCAATGTTAAATTGATTTTTAAATTAAAAACAAAATTATGTCTTGAGTACTGTTAGCATTGGCTAAGATCCATGCACTTACATAAATGCTGTTTGTGCAGGCTATCAAACATTATTAACAGCCACAGAGGAAGAGTCCCTGAAGAACTCACAGAACTGGGATACTACTGCTAGCTCTTAATATATCTTCTTTTCCTACAGGAATCCTACGAACACATGGCTAAACTGAGAATCACAAGAGAAACACCTTCTGAGTGCAACTGTCCAGCAGGTAAGAAATGAAACTTAACTAGGTTCCATCTAGGGGAGAGCATTTGCAAACAAACGATCATATGCCTGTCAGGTCTACCTGTAACAGTAACAGAGAAAGAATGCAGACCCAACTTGCTTTAAGAAAATCAACATGTCTCCCTTTGACAGATGGTGAGTAAAGCCACAAATATTATTTTAAGCAGCATACCAGTGTCTGTGAGGGGAAAAAAAAGAGCTAATCACCATGAAAAATATTGGCAAGGGGATATACAAATTTCTTAGTATCCCGGATTGAAAAGTCATCTTCAATTTTATTAAATAACTTCAGTGTTCGTGGTGAAACTGGTCTGAATAGCTGTGAAGCCCTGGTGTCTAATGTTATATTAGTGCAGAGTTTTTTGTGGTTATTATATTCGCAAGTGATCTGACCTGTAGGTAAAAATGAAGACTAAAGGAAATTAGTTCTTTATTTTGTTCTCAGTACCTTGCCAGAAATATTCTTCCATGTTGTCCATTTTTCTGTGTAGTTATAAGAAACCATAGTGACAGTGTGTATTAGAAGGATAGAGACGAAAGGGTAGTGAATGAGCACCCCCACCCCCCACCCCCGAATCATTAAATCTTCATTCAGAGACTTCTGAGCCTTGGTTGTTGTCTGTAGACCTAACAATTTAAAAGCTCTTGGAATATGGCCAGGGGAAGGCATTTAGTGGATCCAATGTTATATAAGGCATCAAAACTCCCATGAATCTCAAGAAGTTCTTTAGATAAACATGGTGAATGTATTTATGAACATTCTAGTTTCTTTCATCCTTATGCATGGAAAATGAGTCTTTTTCTCTCATATGGAAGAGCTCATTTCAATGTAGTCATGTGCTTCATAATGACACTTCAACCCAAGACAGGTCACAAATATAACAGTGGACCCCTAAGATTGTGTAACCTAGTGATGTCATAGCCAGCTTAGTTTGTGTGAGTGAGCTGTGTGATGTTTGCTCAGCAGTGGGATGGCAACAGCACAGCCCTTAGAACACGCCCCAGTTATGATTAAGCTGCAGGTGACTGTGAAAAACTTTGCGGCTGCTGTTCACTGCTGGCTCACGCCTGTAATCCTGGCTACTCAGTAGGTGGAGATCTGAGAATTGCAGTTCAAAGCCAGCCTAGTCAGCAAAGTCTATGAGACTCTTATCTCCAACAAACTAAGAAAAAGCTGGAAAAGGTACTGTGGCTAAAGTGGTAGAACGCTAGCCTTGAGCACAGAGAGGCTCAGGGATAGCACCCAAGACCCTGAGTCCAAGCCCCGGGACTGGGGATAAAAAGGACTACTGCCTGTAATTTCTTATAGTTTGCGGTTGGTTTTTGTCTCCTGATAACTAGTTCAGGCACAGTTTAGACTTTTCAATTTTCAGGTTATACAGCATAAAAGCTTTTAGTATTTGTATTTAGTATTTGTATTTGACCATCTTTGAGATATATTATTTTTTCAGTGAAGGCTTTTGATGAGAAGACAAAGCGTGGATGTTTGACATTGTGTGTTTCATCCTGAGTAGTTGAGAAAGACCTCAGAAGTAAGATATTCAAGGGAAGAACTTTTCCAGGACAGGAATGAAATCACAGCTGCCCCTGCCCCATAGAGATGATGTTAATTTCCCCGACAGTGGGTAGGGTAGGTATAGGACTTCACAAATCACACCTGGCAGGAAAGAGCATCTTTTGAATATACAAAAAAATCCAGTACACGGGCTGTGTGTATGTGGGGAGCTTAAATTTAATTTGGAAGATTCATAACAAACTTGGTAATATGTTGAAAAGTGACCACACTGAATTCTATTTCCAGAGGAGATACTATTGTTTTTATGATGCTTCATGTAGGCCAGTGATTGAACTCTTGTCATCTGGGAGAAAGCTATTATCCTTAAGAGTTTGCTGTATATTCCCTGGGATGATTATTACAGACTTTGTTTTTCCATCTTGCTTTTTTTGGGGTCAGTCCTGGGCCTTGGACTCAGGGCCTGAGCACTGTCCCTGGCTTCTTCCCGCTCAATGCTAGAACTCTGCCACCTGAGCCACAGCGCCCCTTCTGGCCGTTTTCCATATATGTGGTGCTGGGGAATCGAACAGAGAGCTTCTTGCCACTAGGCCATATTCCCAGCCCTGTTTTTCCATCTTAATGTGATAAATGAATAATAAACAGCAATTCTCTTGGGTTGTTGTTTATTGGTTGCTCTATCACCTGCTTTCCTTCTTGCCACCACTAGAACTCTGCATTACATCAGTTTTTACCTGGCTCCTTGGGAGGGAACTCTGAAGGGGCACATTCAAACACACAGAACCAGATGGGGTTTTTGGTGAGTTACAGAAATAAACTCAGTTCTGCTTGTCCAATAACAAGACATCACCCAAACGCAGGCTTTGTGTTAAAAGATTCTGGAGAAAACCAGCTGATGCAGGATTATCTTAGGGAATGAGCTGGCTGGCCAAAAGGGCTTAGAAAGAAGATATGGCACTTCCCACCTGATTTGGCTGGAACCTCTGTTCGCCATGTGTGACTAAGACTTGTCACCCAGACATCTGTTTGCAGGACAGAGTGAGACAAGTGTGACCTCAACTCAGTTCCTGTGGACACATGCCCATCCATTGAAGTTGACACGCTTGATGACAGGCTGAGTCTCAGAGCCAAGGGTCGGTAGCAAAGAAGCAAATTTGTGTTGTTTGTACTCACTGATGGCTTCTGCTAGAACTCAGGTCTTACTGGGGTTTTCCCAGGTAGCCTCTGTGGGAAGGCTTTGAGGACGATTTATTGAATGGCTTCTCACAGTAGGAGAGGCTCTTTGTGATTTATTTTCTATAACTAGGAGAGTTTTAAGTGCTAGCAATCTTAGGATTTGTCCCCTGGGCAGAGGGACTCCAGAGCTAGAAGCCTCATAAGGAATCCAGAATGAGCTGGATATGTCTAGACTGCAATCTTAGATCTGATACTAAATAATGGTGTGACTGTGATCAAATGAATGCACTTCATTTTTTCACCAGGAAAAAAAAAGACTAGAAATTCCTTCTCCATTGTACGATTTATGTAAATTGTTTGGCATATTAGTGTTTAGAGCTTAAATAATACTTCTGTTTTTTTTGTGTTGGTTTTTTTTTTGTAAGTTTCTCAGAAAGACTAGGCAAATTCTCTTACCACTAAAGCTGCACCCACAGTTCATTAGTCTTTTTCTTACATTCCTTCCTCTGCTCCACAGAGGAACAAGTGGGAAATGTTGCAAAAGTTGCTCAGAACCTAAAGCTAATGTACATGGCGGTTAGTTAAACATCTGTAGGTCATTTATAAAGATAATCTTGCCTGTCAGTATCTCTTGGTGTTGTAGCAGTGGAATTTGGGGTTTTCATGATACCTAGTTTTGTCTCCAAAGTGTTCACCAAAATGACAGGGGAAACAGACCATTTAGACCGAAGCATACCGGGTAGAAAGACTTGGATTTATTGGGCATGGACTTAGTAAAGAGTGTCTTTACAGCTTCAATATGAGATGTTTACCAAAATGAGTGTCTTCTCCATCTGACTCGTAGACCTATTCAAATCAGATTTATTTATACAGTGATATTTATAACATAAAATTGGACAGTCATTATTATATCATCTTTGTCCTCAGTAGAAAGGCATATTTACCTTTTTTGTAAGATCAAGAGACGCTCTAGAAAACCAAAAGAAAATTTTCTTTTAAGAACCCCAAATAATTCATCAAAGCTATGTTTAGCAGATTTGCGTTAGCAATGGCAGAGACAAGGAAATAACAGCTGCTATTTGTGGCTTGATCCCTGTCATACCTGACTGTCTCTAAGAGAGTAACTTGGCTCATCAATATGGCTACAGAATTCTACTTCAGGTTGTGTTCTTTGGATCTTCCATGAAGTATGCATAAAGCAGGCATATTTACAGAAAGGTTTCTCTGTCCAGCCAATGAAGAACGATGGGAATGGATACACCATTCAAGTGATAAGAACTCATTCATCAGTACCATTGGCCTCCTCAGCCTATTAGGTGTTGAAAAGATATGTCCCAGCCATCCCAGAGGACGATGCAGAGATCATCACAGACAGGAGAAAAGGTTCAAAAGG
>NW_025960084.1:0-94616 GCF_023159225.1 Perognathus longimembris pacificus | reverse complement strand
CATATCTTCATAATTAGAAGCATTCGGGTGGGGAGGGGGTGCTATGCTTGAACTCAACAAGACCACTGTCCTAAGCTTTGTCAGCTTCAGGCCAATGCTATATCACTTGAGCCACAGCTCTGTTTCCCTTTTTTACATTTATTTTAAAGCAGGAGAGGAAAGTTTATTACCGAACTGCTGCCCTGTGGCGGTGATGATCCATGGCCGGAGAGAAGGGAGAAAAGGGAGAGACCAGTTGACCCTCATCCATCCCTGCCTAATCTAGGGCAGGGGATTGGGTCAGATGGATTAGGATGTGACCTTAGGGAAGGGGAAGGTACCTGCCTCTAGGCTTGCTGGTTACCCAGTAACTGTGTGGAGACTTAATGAGGTGGGGGGCATCTGCTTGGAGCCCTCCAGGAGGGACCTAATCTTCCAGCCTTTTAATAGCTATGGAAAAGGAAGACGACTCTCTGGCTGCTTCCTGCTGGTAAAGGGCGTCAACATTAGGGGTAAAAGGCAGAAATGTGGCCCCTCCTGAAGACGGCGAGCAGCAGTGTCCCTTGGTGTTAGATGGCAGTCCTTGAATGAAGCCTGGAAGAAGTCTCATGAGGCAGGGGCTGGATTTGTCCAGCCTCTGGTTCCCATTTTGAAGGTTCTTTTTATTGGGTCTGTTTTTGTTTTGTCAGTCCTGGGGCTTGGGAGTCAGGGCCTGAGCACTGTCCCTGGCTTATGTTTGCTCAAGCTATCAATCTGCCGCTTGAGCCATAGCGCCACTTCTGTCCTTCTCTGTTTCTGTGGTTCTGGGGCATTGAACCCAGGGCTTCATGCATGCTAGGCAAGCACGCTTCAAGTTAATTTCACTTTACCAACCCTAGACAATGTCAACTAACTTTCTGCAAACTTGTAAATTACGTCTCCTCCTTATTTCCATGATCAAAAACATCAGTCCTTAGAACTACTTGCTCTTAACCATATTATTTAAGAGGAAAAATATTATTCTGATGAACTGATATATACGTATATTCTGCTCCAAAAGAATACATTTTAATTTTCTAAACCTCTTGAGTTTGCTAAATGGTACACTGCTGTTGTGAATTGTGACTCACCATTCACAAACTTTCCAGTAAGTAAACGTGCTTACATCTGTTTGATTCCATGCGCATGTAATTTATTGAACCTTGAAAACCTTCTTCCTTGTACCATTTGCTAACATGAAAAGGGAGCATTCTCAGGAGGACCATAGTTAAAAGTATGGCTATTCAGAAAAGATGCTTCATGCAAGCATCGTGGCTAAGAAGACACTTCTAAAGGCCCTCATAAACAGATTGAGAGCAACAAAAGCAGAAGATGAAGCCCAGAGTTGAATATCACTGAAATGATCATGATTGCAATCAATCCTGACAAAGCCAAAGTTAGATTTTCTACAAACTGGATGGACATTTGGTGGGAAAAACAATGTGACAAGTTGCCTGGCACCAGTGGCTCATGCCAATAATCGTAGCTACTAAGGAGGTTGAGATCACAGTTCACAGTTGGAAGCCAGCCCAGGCAGAGGAGTCTATGAGACTCTTCTCTCCAATTAAATTATAGAAAATGTTTCAGTGTGCTCCTTCCCTTTAAAACTTGTACAATAATGAGTAGACAAGGCAGGACTTAGTGGCATATATGAAAATAATTAGAAGTATAAATAAGCATGAAGCTCTATGTCTGTGGACAGAAGTACAACTCCAGAAAGAATATGACTGCGATTAGAGGTTCCTTAGCAGACAGTATGATATACAGAACTGAAGTTTTCTTCTCTGAACAAACTGCAGCTTTATTCAAATCTGGTATTGCAAGCAAGCACTCTAAGAAAAAACAAATTCAAACTGCCTAATAATCTAAGGGAATTAATCCTAAAAATAAAAACATTTATTCTGAAATAGTGTGAAATGCACAGATTTGAGTTCTGGGCCCCATCCCTCTGCCAAGCCAGTGCTGGTGCTGGCACAGTGTCCCACAGTTCGTGCACCTAAAGCACACAGAGGTGACCAAGAAGAAATCCTCCAGATGGTGGCAGACAGACGTGGATCACAGGCTGAGCATGGACAGGCCAAAAATGCAGAGAAACATGAGTACCCCACAAAAGATATGCTCACTCGTGCCCACAGAGAAGCTTTTGGGAGGTAGCCTTCCCCCACTGCCAGAGCACAGCGCCATCTCTGACACTGGCATAGGGTCCGACCAGACTGGAATTAAACCCGGCCTGCGGAAAGCCAGGACAAAGGGGACAGCTTTGAAAAGGGCAAGAGGGACGGACCAATGAGAGCCAGCTCCACCCAGCAGCACAACCCCTGCCCAGGTAGGAAGCTCATCCGGGCCACAGTTCACACACTCATGTGAACTCAGCTAGAGGTGCCTGCCCTGCCTGCCTGAATTTCTAAATTAAAACGCAAAGTGGAGAGCAGGTACTAGCAGCAAGGAACAACCAGATGGGAGAACAAACAGTTCTCGAGCCAGATAAATGGCCCCATCACAGAGGAAGCCTAATTCCTAGCCCAAAATGGAGCTGAATTCTATAGCCAGCTCTGTTCAGGAGGCTGTCATGGCCATGAGGGAGGAACCACCCACAGCCAAGCGGCTCTCAGACAGGTAAACCAGTCCAGAGCCAACCCGCCCTGCTGAGTACACAGGCTCTTCAAAGCCAGGCGATAAAATCACCAGTCACACAGCAGATGGGAGGAGCCTGGGCTCCCAAGACTGTTCACGCCCCACATTTACAGAGGACACCCAAGTTCTATGTGCAAGCTGTGCGAACCACAGAGCCTCAGGATTTCACTGACAGGGGAGGAGGGTCAGAGCTGATCCACCCCCTGAAAATTGAAAGCAGGTCAAATCACACAAGCATCAAAATAGTCTACAGACCAATGCAAGGAAACCAGAGAGTGGAGAAAGCCCACCCAAACAAGGAAGACTCCATTGTTTTAAACTTTTTTTTAAACTCTTTTTTCTATTTTTCATCTCTGAGATGTCGTTGATGTTTTGTTTTCCATTTTTGTTTGTTTTATCATTTTTTTAATTTTCTTTTCCTGGGGGGGATTTTTAATTTTTCTGTGTTTTGTGCATTTGTCTTGCATCAAAATATCGAGGCAAATGGTAAAACAAGAATGAATGCAAAAGTAATAACTACAAGGTATGTTGTAAACTAACTGTAAAAATGGAGGGAGTGAAAAATCTAGGAGAAAATGAGGGACGAGGTAGCAAGTTTGATAAGAAATGTACTCATTACTTTAGGTATGAAAATGTAACCCCTCTGTACACCAACTTGAAAATAAACATAAATTAAAGAAAGATGCCCTGAGCTCAATATGAGTGCACATATGTATATGGATACTCTCTCTCTCATACACACATACACACACACGCACACACACACACACACACACACACACACAGAGTCATATTTATTTTGAAATAACCAACAGATAGCTTGAGGCTGTGTGGAATAGAAGCAGGAACCCAGGTGATCTCTGCAAATAGTAAACCCGACACAGCAGCCTCTGTGAACTGTCCAGCGGGACATTCCTGCTCATCAACCCAGGGTTCACATCCACAGCAAGATACTGTGCCTCCATGAGTACACATGACATACCTCAGTGTGCACTGACAAAGTTCACCCAGCCCACTATGCAACAGTGAATTTGTCTGCAGAAAGACTTGGGGATTGTGCAGCCTTGTGACTCCAGTGTGTTCATGACCATGCACACGTACTGTGTAGGAACACTAACAGGTGGATCTTGAGCCCAACCCTGTCATATGGCAGTAGAAGCAATCACAAGGTGGAGGGAAGAGAATTTGTCTTCTACTGTTTCATCCACCACCACAATACCACAGTGAATGCCTCCAACTAAAGGGACACCCAGATCCTGATTGTCCTAATCACCCTCTGCTTCCTTTACTCCTAAAGAAACCCACACTGATACCCATCATCTTTACTCACAGGGTATGCTTCAAACAACAGTTCTCACTTGGGACATTATTTGAAAGCATCTGGAAACATGTTTGTTTGTAGAATTACGGATACAACCGGCTCCTAGGTGAAAGCACAGGATGTTGTTACACATACAACAGGACACATGGACAGCCACCTAAAGGGAGGAATTAGCCAGAGTCTTGACACCACTGTTTCTTATAGACCCAACTGATTTTTGCAGCCCTAGGAGAGCTTAGCCAACACCCAAAGTATTTACTAGTAAACATGACTGCAGTACCTAAACAAATCTTTATGAGCGCTGGTGAGGGTCCTTAAAAATAATGGCCAGGAAAAGCTCACCTGCAGAGGCGATCAAAATCTTACAGTTGACCTAACAACTGACAGGCGTCATTTAGCTTCAGGACAACCACCTAATTGGTGTGTCAACAGCTTTCTACAAGGTATCATAATTCTCAGCAGAGAATTTACCAAATTACATATGAAAAAGAAAATCAATTACTAATTTCTCAAACAAAAATGGGGCGGCTGCTACTTTGGAAGCTGCAAAGAGTAAACCAACTGGAAATTATGAACTCAAATACCCATCATAATATAGGGTTAAATCCATTAACATTGGGCACAACTGATTATAGACTACATTTTAATACACTTTTAGTTATTTTTGGAGACTTTAATTAGTTTGATACCCAGTTAGTTCTTCCCAAGCCCTTAACAGCCCATTTCTACCTCTAAATAATAAGGCAGGCTTAGTCACAATAAACATTTCACTAGGTCTCTGGGTTACTGGTCCCAGTTCTGATCTGGGCACTGATCCTGATTTTTAGAGCTGAAGGGTAGCACTCTACCACAGCTGCACTTTCTGCTGTTTTTTTTTGTTTGTTTGTTTCGGGTTTTTGTTTTCTTTAGGTGTTCATATGGAAACCAGAATCTCAGTCAATTTCCTCCCCAGGCTAGCTTCCAACTGCAATCCGCACTTTGAGTCTTCTAAATAGATAGGCATTAATCACCAGCACACAGCAATTTAAAAATATTTTCCCTGAGTGGAGGAGCAGCAGAGTCCTAGCTCAGCTCTCTCCAACACCCCAGTTTAACCACTCCAGAAACTTTTACTCCTAGAAAGACAGCCCAAGTAAGTTATAACAGTACAGGGATTCTGTCCAGGAAGGAAAAATCGACTTTGCTAGCCTGAAAACACAGATTTGAGTTCTGGGCCCCATCCCTCTGCCATGCCAGTGCTGGTGCTGGCACAGTGTCCCACAGTTCGTGCACCTAAAGCACACAGAGGTGACCAAGAAGAAATCCTCCAGATGGTGGCAGACAGACGTGGATCACAGGCTGAGCATGGACAGGACGAAAATTCAGACAAAGCATGAGTACCCCACAAAAGATATTCTCACTCGTGCCCACAGAGAAACTTTTGGGAGGTAGCCTTCCCCCACTGCCAGAGCTCAGCGCCATCTCTGACACTGGCATAGGGTCAGACCAGACTGGAATTAAACCTGGCCTGGGAAAGCCAGGACAAAGGGGCCAGCTTTGAAAAGGGCAAGAGGGACGGACCAATGAGAGCCAGCTCCACCAAGCAGGACAACCCCTACCCAGGTAGGAAGCTCATCCGGGCCACAGTTCACAACTCAGGTGAACTCAGCCAGAGGTGCCCGCCCTGCTCGCCAGAATTTCTAAATTAAAACGGAAAGTGGAGAGCAGGTACTAGCAGCAAGTTACAACCAGATAGGAGAACAAACAGTTCCCGAGACAGATAAATGGCCCCATCACAGAGGAAGCCTAATTCCCAGGCAAAATGGAGCTGAATTCCATAGCCAGCTCTGTTCAGGAGGCTGTCCTGCCCATGAGGGAGGAAACACCCACAGGCAAGCGGCTCTCAGACAGGTAAACCAGTCCAGAGCCAACCCGCCCTGCTGAGTACACAGGCTCTTCAAAGCCAGGCGATAAAAGCACCAGTCTCACAGCAGATGGGAGGAGCCAGGTCTCCCATGACTGTTCACATCCCCCATTTACAGAGGACACCCAAGTCCTATGTGCAAGCTGTGCGAACCACAGAGCCTCAGGATTTCACTGACAGGGGAGGAGGGTCAGAGCTGATCCACCCCCTGAAAACTGAAAGCAGGTTGAAACAGACAAGCATGCAAATGCTTGCAAGGAAACCCGAGACTGGAGAAAGCCCACCCAAACAAGGAAGACTCCATTGGTTTAAACATTTTTTTAAACATTTTTTTTCTATTTTTCATCTCTGAGATGTCGTTGATGTTTTGTTTTCCATTTTTGATTGTTTTATCATTCCTTTATTTTCTTTTTCTGTGGGGGATTGTTAATTTTTCTGTGTTTTGTGCATTTGTCTTCCATTGTTTTTTATTTATTCTCAATTCACATTCTCTTTCTTTTTAATTCGTTTCTTGTGACTAACACCTTCACACTTTTCTGCTAACTCTCCATTATCTATCATTTTAACCTCGTTCTTTCTACCGGTTCTACTCTTCACATTTCCACACCACTGAAACTAAACCAAAATCATCCCTCCCCAATTACATTTTACTCGATTCTCTTCACTACCTCTAACCTACCCTCCATATTTACCTCCAGGACCTCCAGACTCCATTGACCCCTGGTTATTGGATAGAGGGTATTCCTGTTCAACCCAAGTGAATCAAAGTGGTTCATAAAGAAATCCAGCCAGTTCAAAAAGTGTATAAGAACAAAAATTGTTCATAGTATTGTAACGGTATATAATTAACTACTGAATACAGGGCTCAGGATTGGTTGTTATGTTGAAAATGTATTCTTTAGGAACACCAAATCAAATTCTATCTACAGTTATACAAGGTATCTGTATATAATTGTGAACTTCTAAGATTTACACGACATTGCTTGGTAAGGTCTACTTAGTGTCTTAAATGGTGCTCAAAGGTGCTTGTAGATTGGCATTCCCATTCCAAATGGGCGGAAGAAACACAAGATGGCAAACAATGGAGTCCAGTTTCCCACTCAAAACAAGCAGGAAGCAGAGCAGTCAATGAAAGACATAGAATCCATCCATCCATAGACATCAATCAATCCATTAAGTAATAGACGATTTCATGGCCTCAACATAGAGAAAGATAGAAGAACTTGAAGAGGCAAACGAAAAGATAGTTACCCAGCTAAAAGATTTGAGAGACAGCACTCAAAACCATATTAATGAACAAAAGAATTCCATGCAGGACGTAAGAGATACTTATAGCAAGGACATGGAAGTCATCAGGAAAGACCAGTCAGAAGGAAAAGAGATATGAAATCAAGTAGCTAGTCTACACTCCCAACTAGAAGAAGCAGAGGATCGAATCTCAGGAGCTGTAGATTCCCTAGACTCTATGAAGAAATGTCAAAAAAACAATACCAAAACAATCCAATCGACAAAACCGATTACTCCAGGAGCCACAAGAGCCAATCAGGAAGCCCAATTTAAGGCTAATAGATATTGAGGAAAACCTGGAGAAAAAATTAGGGGAATGGGCAAACTATTTAATAGAATATAGCTGAGAACTTCCCAAATATCCCAGAGGAGAGGCTGATACAGATACAAGAAACATTTAAAACCCAAAACCGACCAGACCAAAGGAGGACATCCCACCGACACATTGTCAACAAAACAGGATTAATAGAGTCCAAGGAAAGAATCTTTAAAGCTGTTTTGGAGAAGAAAATAATCACATATAAAGGAAAACCAATCAGAATTACCCCAGACTTCTCAACAGAAACCTTGAAAGCAAGGAGAGCCTGCATGAAGTATACCAAACCCTAAATAAGAAAAACTATCAACCAAGAATACTGTACACAGCTAAACTCTCATTCATAGCCGCAGGCTCATTAGTTGGATCAAAAATCAAAATCCATCTTTCTGTTGCCTCCAAGAGACACATCTATCCAGCAAATGCAAACATCTAAACGTGAAAGGATGGAATAAAATCTACCAATAAATGCCCCCCAAAAGAAGGCTAGAGTTGCAATTCTAGGATCAGATAAAATTGACTACAAATTAAAAATGGTAAGAAGAGACAAAGAAGGTTACTACATACTAATAAAGGGTTCACTCCTACAGGAGTATTTAACCATCCTAAATATGCACACATCAAATACAGGAGCACCCAACTTCATCAAACAAACACTACTAACTCTAAAAACACTCATAGACCCAAATACATTGATAATTGGAGACTTTAACACTCCATGGTCACCTCTGGACAGATCAACATGCCAAAAACGGAACAAAGAAACCACAAAACTAAACAAGTGCATAGACCAAATAGACATAACCAACAACTACAGAATAATTCATCAAGCAATACCAGAATAGACATTGTTTTTGGCAGCACATGGAACATTTTCCAAAATAGATCACATCTTAGGGCACAAAGAAAATCTGCACAAATTGCGAAGTATCAAAATCATTCCCTGCATTCTCTCAGACCACAAAGCAATAAACCTAGAGCTGAACTCAAATAGCCACCACACAAAATCCTACAAACCATGAAGACTAAGCAACATACTGCTGAACCATCTGTGGGTCATTAAAGAAATTAGAACAGAAATTCAAATGTATACGGAATTCAACAAAGATGAGTACACAAAGTAGCAGCTCTTTTGGTACACAGAAAAGGCTGTACTCAGAAGAAAATTCATATCACTGAGTGCATACACCAACAATGTGGATAAACAGCAACTCAACAACTTAAGGGAGCACCTTAATCTTCTCAAAAGAGAACAACAAGCCAAACCCAAAGTCAATAGATGGAAGGAAATAATTAAAACCAAATCAGAGTTAAATAAACTAGAGACCAAAAAAATTGAAACAATCAACAAAACAAAGAGTTGCTTTGTTGAAAAAAATTAACATGATAGACAAAACCCTACCAAACCTGACCAAAAAACGAAGGCAGAACACCCAAATAAACAAAATCAGAGATTAAACAGGTAACATCACCACAGAAACATCCAAAATTCAGAACACAATAAGGGACTATTTTGCAAACCTTTACGCCAACAAATTCAAGAACCTGGAAGAAATGGATGGTTTTCTAGAAAAAATTGATATCCCCAAACTCAATCATGAATATTTAAAGCTTCTAAACAGACTCATATCCAGCATTGAAATAGAAACAGCAATAAGTGGTCTCCCATCCGAAAAAAGTCTAGGTCCAGATGGATTCACAGCAGAATTCTACAAGGCCTTCAAAACAGAACTCACACCAATATTTCTCAAACTCTTCCATGAAATTGAAAGAGAAAGTTCATTACCAAACATATTCTATGACGCTAGCATAACCCTCATCCCGAAACCAGGCAGGGACTCATCACGGAAAGAGAACTGTAGACCGATTTCCCTGATGAACATAGACACAAAAATTCTCAACAAAATTCTGGCCAATCGAATTCAACAGTCATCAAAAAAATCATACACCATGACCAAACTGGATTCATCCAAGGGATGCAAAGTTGGTTTAATATACGCAAGGCAATTATTGTAATCCACCACATTAACCAGAGCAAGATAAAGAACCACATGGTTATATCTCTGGATGCGGAAAAGGCGTTCGATAAAATCCAGCACCCATTTATGATAATAGCCCTGGAAAAACTGGGATTCCTGGGAACATTCCTGAATAAAATAAAGGAAGTTTAGGACAAACCAACTGCAAGCATAATTCTAAACGGTGAAAAGCTAAAGCCATTCACTTTGAAATCAGGAGCAAGACAGGTATGTCTGCTCTCTCCCCCTCCTCTTCAACAGAATACTAGAATTCCTAGCCAGAGCAATTAGGCAAGAAGGAACATAAAGGGGATCCAAATAGGAAAAGATGAAGTGAAACTTTTTCTTTTTGAAGTTTACATGATCCTATACCTAAAGAACCCCATAGACTCTACTCCCTAGCTACTAGAGCTGATCCAAAACTTTGGCTAAGTTGCAGGATATAAAATAAACATTCAAAAATCAACAGCCTTTTATATGCTAATGACCCGAAGACCGACACTGAAATCAGGAAAGCAAGTCCCTTTGCAATATCCTGAAAAAACTTAAAATACCTAGAAATAACCTTAATCAAAGAAGTGAAAGACCTCTATGATGAGAATTTAAAAGCATGAAAAACACAAAATTAAGGCAGAACTAAGGAAATGGAAAAAACTCCCATGCTCCATGATTGGGAGAAATAATATAGTCAAAATGGCAATATTGCCAAAGGCTATTTACAAATTCAATGCAATACCTCTTAATACCCCAACACCATATTTTAATGAAAGAGAGGAAGCAATCCAGAAATTCATATGGAACAATAAAAGACCCAGAATAGCAAGAACAATCCTAAGCAGAAAGAACAGTGCTGGAGGAATTACAATACCCAACTTCAAGCTCTCTTATAAAGCCATAGTAATAAAACAGCTTGGTGTTGGCATTGGAACAGACCTGAAGACCAATGGAACTGAATTGAAGATCCAGAAATGAACCCACAGATCTATGCCTACTTTATCTTTGATAAAGGAGCTAAAAAATAGTCTGGAAGAAAGATAACCTCTTTAACAAATGATGCTGGCAAAACTGGTTCAACACATGCAACAAACGAATACTAGATCCTTATATATCACCCTATACCAAAATCAATTCGAAATGGATCAGACTAGCAATCTTGTATGCAATAAAAACATTGAACAAAGGCAAAGTCAGATTTAAAAATCAAATGACCCCATTTTCTACAAACACATTGACATGATTTCTCTTTAGTCTTTTTCAACAATGATATTTTCCTCATACGTGTTTATTACAATAAATTCTTCCTGAAGCAATAAATGCTTACTGTTGCATGGGATTTTTGGTTTTGTTGGTCCTGGGACTTGAACTCTGGGCACTGTCCCAAGCAACTTTTGCTCAAGGCTGGCATTCTACCACATGAGCCACAGTGCCATTTCCAGATTTTTCTGAGTAGTTTATTGGAGATAAGAATCTCATTGACTTTCCTGCCCAACTGTCTTCAAACTGCAATCCTCAGATCTCAGGCTCCTGAAAAGCTAGGATTATAGGCTTTGAGTCCCGGGACCTACCTTTGCCTGCATTTCTTTGTTGTGGTGTATACATTAAAGAACAGGAAGTATTTGTGTTTCTTACTGTCAGCAGAACTATGTTGAAAACTTAGAAATAACTTGAGAGTACCAACATTAGGATTCATCGCCTTGATGTGGTGAAGGCATGGGAGGTTTAGAAATCTTCACATGTGATAGACAGGCTCTACTGAAGAGACAATGCCCATATTAAACTTATGGCTTCTACTGTGTAACCTCCAACATCCTAAAAATATCCCAGAGACTTTGATGTACTTGCCACTAAAGTTGGTAAGATATGGTGAACAGAGGATGTTGTCCTATTGATCTAGGACTAGATTTCATAAGTACATAGATGCCCTCATACCAATTAATATGATCAACTTAAATACCATCTAAAAAAGTATTCATTGTTGGGGAGAAAAAAAAAACAGAGGCTATTCTCAGCCACAGAAAATGACCAAAATTTATGGATACACATTTTTTTCTGTATAGCTGAATTGCATGTCATCATCCCATGAAAACCAAGAAGCAATTACAGTTATAATCTAGTTATAATGTCAAGCCAGACTCTGGACAACCTGCTTCTGGAAGTCCTCTCCAGGCTGGTATGGCCCGTGCCTTTGTCAGATTAACTGCATGGCCCACATCTGAGGTCATCCTAAATCTCATGATGGAGAGGATCAAACTCAAATACTTCACTACAACTGGTTTAATTGGCTGTAAAAGTCCATAGGCTTTGGGATTATTGTGTTGGAGGGATGAGAAGTTTAGAGGATTAACAATATTTGAAAAACACAGTCATTTTTTTCCAAATATAATATCAGAAAGAAAAACTCCATCTGGGAAGGCCTAGCATGCCCAAGGCCCTGGGTTTGATTCCCAGTGCTGCAAGAAAAGAAAAAGAATAAAGCTGGAGAGGGGGAGAGAAGGGAATAGAAGAGGGGAGTGGGAAAGGAGAGAGGGAGAGAAGGGGGGAAGGGACAAAAGAAGCAAGGGAGAGGACTAGGAAAGGAAGGGAAGGGAGGAGGGGATGGGAAGACAAGGGAGAGCAGAGGAGAAGGAGAGAGAAGAGGGGGAAGACAAAACACACTCCAAATTCATTTGTCACTCAGTGACAAACACAATCAAATTGTCATCCCTATACCTGGGAAAACAAGGAAATGCAATGAAGCTGGGTATTGGGGCACCAGGGCTCATATTTCAGACCCAGTGACTCCAGACTCTGAGACAGAAGGATTGATTGAGCACTTTGCCTTAATACCAGACAAGGCAACACAGCCAGACCCTGCCTTCCAGTATAATTTCTACTCATTAAAAATGAAGTGTAAAATACAAGTCAAATTAAATCCCCTAGCGACCTTAAAGGTAAGTCAGAGCTAACAAACAAACAAAAAACCTTTTTCAATTCAGAACAGTAAATGTTCTTTATTCAAGTGGATTTGTAAAGATCTAGGAATCTGAAGACCACCACAAAAGAAAGGAAACTAGAGAAAAGCTCACAAAAAATTGTTCACGGTGTTCTTCACCAAACTAAATAAAATCCCATTGTAAGTTTCAGCATAAGAAAATGTTTTAATTCTTCGCTCTTTTACTTGAGTCAGCATAGCTTCCTGTATCTGCCTTATCGATAGCATGGGATGAGCCAGCCTGAGAGAGCTGGAGTCCTGTTTTCACTTTTCATCTGCGGTCTGGATCTAGCCCATTGGGTCTTTCCTTATTTGTGACACACATTCGTCAAGATAACTTCATTAGTAATGGAAAAACTGTACATGGAACACGAAATTATTTCTGGGAAAAATGTAAACCTTTCAAATGGTGAATTTAATTTGCCATAAAATCTGGACTGCAATTAAATCAGCACATTGATTAAAAATTCACTTTGGGGCATTTATTTTCAGAAAAAAGTGTGGCTCTCTGTAACAATTTACAAAGAGAACACGCAACAATGCATGATTTTTTTTCACCACAGGAAATAGCATAAACAACAGGATTTGGGTGACTAAAGAATGTCTGCAATAATTTGAGCATTTTCCTTTTTCCTTTGATTTCTCTGCAGAGAAAATACTTCATTATAGAAAATAACACTGTTAGAGAAAGAATGTATGCGCACATTCTTGTGATTCGTGTGTGTGGGGGGGGTGGATAATGCTGTAAAATATGGCTGTTGAAGTTGGAAAGCTATGTCTAGTATTCAAGAAGGCAAAGCAAACAGAACAAGCCACTGGCATGCATAGACATAGACCACCACTCCATAACACACAAGATACCAATTCTGGAAGTACTTCTTCTTAAGCAGTTTCATTCAAGAATTAGGAGAAATAATTTTTATATGCTTTTCGATTAACCTATATAATCTATTTCTCAAAAACTAACAAAATATGCTAGGCACCATTGGCTCATGCTTACACCAGCTACTCAGGAGGCTGAGAACTGAGGGTTGCTGTTTAAAGCCAGCACTAGCCTTAAAGACTGTCAGCCTGTTATCACCAAGTAACCAGCCAAAAAGAAAAAGCCTGGAAGTAGGGCTGTGGCTCACGTGGTAGAGCACTAGCCTTGATTTAAAAAAGAAAAAATCAGACCACTCCCAGGCCTTGAATTAAGCACCCAACAGGCACAACATACTCTAAAATGAAACATGTAAAGATACACGCAAACCTAATTCAATAATTAATGAAACAGAAAAAGACTAGGTGTTCATCATGATACCCTAGTATGAATGAGCAAAGTAGAGTAAATGCTAAACACGGCGTGCTTTCCCTGCAAGGCCAGCCCAGGTTTTACTAAGCCACAACAATGAATGAGGCCCCACAGGACTTCTGCCCTTACAAGGAGACCATTTTGCACCAGGGTGGGACCTTCCTGGAAATGACCACCTTCCCCTGAAACCATGAAGGTCAATGAAAATAATACTGGCTGCTAGAAAAAAATTGGAAGAGAAAATGCTGAGTGTACCAAATTCTACTTAACCTAACTGAAACTACTTCTTTTGACCTTATTTTCTCTGACCTAAATGTCTATTCAAGAGAATAGTTTTTCCCTTGCTAAAGAAAATTAGGTGAGTGGAGTACTTGCAGTTAGTGATAAAGGATACCCAGGAGACCAAATATGTCAACTTCAACACTGTATTCACCGTAATGTGAAAATCCCACCTACCATCTGGGATTTTCTCACTGGAGGCCAACATTTACTAAAACTCAGCAATTAATTATATTAAATATTACTGTTACATGATACATCCTCAAATTTGTAGAAGGGAAATTTGACTAGTGTCTTTCCAGGGAGTACATTTTTTATATATGTAATGTTTTCAACACTGGGCACCATAGTTATTCTGCATGCTGATTTCCTTTCTATTTCATATTATAAGATGGAACATTGAGATCCTGGGGAAAAATTATTTAACTTTTACAATATTTGTACTAAATTTAATATAAAAAAGGGGGAAAAATCATCTCAAAATTCTAACAACGTTTTTTACTGCAAACACTACTTGCAGAAAAAGAACTCTTCAATTTAGCACCTTTTAAAAGAGATTTTTCAATTGATGATAAAGTATGTGAAATTAACCCTTCCTTTACTCTCACATTCTCTGCCCTCTCAACCCATATTATTCAATAGCTTTCACTGAGTTTTGTTTTGCCATCTTCATTCTCAGATGCAATATGTTTCAGTATTGTTCAACCTGTAACATTCTCTACCCACACGTGGTGTACTTTGTACATATCTTTTAAGGTTAAGAAAACTGAGGCAAGCCATGGGTTAGGAGAGATGAGGAGAATGAAGGAAGGGGATGAATTGTACTCAACTGATATGGTGAATACAACTCCTTTGTACAAAGACTTAAAGTTAAAAAAAAATCACAGTATCTCTATTTAACAAACTAGAACAACATGTAAACTTTCCATGTCCTATTATTAAAATAAATTGTTTTACAAGGCCAAATTTGAAGGCAAGAATGACATTTGGAATTCCTTGAACCCAACCCCATTATCTAATAGCTACAGACAATAGAGATATCAGCTAGGATGAACCAAATCACCTCCTATTGGAACACGAGTTCATTGAGATCTGTTTCCCAACTCTCCATAGAACTCTGATACAAATGTGCTATAGAGGAAGACACTATGGAGACAGCCCAGCTCAGAAAAAAAACCGGATGTGAATTGTGTGGCATTATTAGGAAGAGCAATATAACCAGTACTAGCACAGCTTCTGATCTACCTAGAAGATTTGATAGAAGACTCATCATTTCAAGTTGACATCTGAGTAGGTCGTTAAGGATGGGTAGCCATTTGACATGCATACACGAATGGGGAAGATTCCAGGAAGAAGAGACAGAGACAGAAAAGCAGGAAGAGAACAAGTCTGTAGAATACTATAAGCATTGAGAAAATTAAAAAGAGGATGGAGTCAAGTTGGGCTCCTTCCATAAAGCAGTGGAGAAGAGGTATTTAAGCATAAGATCTACATTTTAGAAGTGTCCCAATGTGCAGGGTGCTGGTGGCTCATGCCTGTCTGTCATCCTAGCTACTCAGGAGTCTGAGCTTTGAGGATCGTGGTTTAATGCCACTGAGAACAATAATGTCTGTTAAAGAGTCTCATCTCCAATTAACTACAAAAACAAAAACCTGGAAGTGGCACTGTGGCTCAAAGTGACAGAGCACTAGCCTTGAAAAGAAAGGAGAAGAGCTTGGAATGTAGCCTACTGGTAAGAGTGTTTGCCTTGTATATATGAAGCCCTTGGTTCAATTCCTCAGCAACATATATATAGAAAAAGAAAGAAGTGGAGCAGTGGATTAAGTGCTAGTGTGCTAGCCTTGAACAAAAACTAAAGCCAGGGACATTACTCAGGACCTGAGTCTAGTACTGGCAAAGAAGGAAGGAAGTAAGGAAGGAAGAAGGAAGGAAGGAAGGAAGGAAGCAAGCAAGGAAGGAAGGAAGGAAGGAAGCAAGGAAGGAAGGAAGGAAAGAAGGAAAGAGAAAAGAAAGAGAGGAAAAGAGAGACAGAGAGAGGAAGAAAGTGACTGAACTCAGGGACAGCACCTGCATTCATGCCCCACAAAAAATAACAACAAGAAAGAATCCACAACATGCTATGTAAGGAATTAAAACCATAGTCCTCTACTATGAGAATTGTACTCAAGTCAACGTCCTTTCTGGGGGCCACCCCAGATCGAAAATGGGCCACTCCGAAGAGTAGAGAGTCACTCACTTTCCTTTCTTGATCTCTACACTATTATTGTGAGTAACTTCCTTCCAGTGGGCTAAAGTCAAGTCCAGGGCAGTGGAAGGGACGTTGCCCATGGCTTTGAGTCTCGTCAGTTGTTCAGTCCACAAAGTAACAAGAGGTAAAACAATTTCAATAAAAGAGAAAAAACAATACACACAGGCCTGATATTTAAAAGACTTACAAACTGGAGATCTCCCAAGTTGATCAGCTGACTCCTGTGAAGGAACAGAAGGAGCAGACCCAAGATCAAGTTGGGCAGGTTGAGCCTCGGTTAGGAGACCCTCCCGGTCAGTTCTGGCCAAAAACCTAACTGACTTGCACACTACTCATATCAAGGCAGGGTTCTCGGGGTCCCCCTTCGAGGGTGGAAGATCTGTGATGACTCCCAGTTCCTCCAGGATTGCTGTGCAAGGGCATCTGCTTCGACAACCCCTTCAAGAAATATGAGTTGGAATGGCCGTTCTCAAGAAGAAAAGTGAAAGCAAAGGAGACGAACAGACAAATGACAGGACAAGACAAATCAACAGTGCTGTTTTCTTACCTTCAGGTCTGGGGTCTCAGTGGTCTCTGGGGGTAATCCAGACAAAATGCGAACTGTTATGCCCAAGTCGCGAGAAGACCACCAAGAAGACCACTGCAGCCCACCTGAGTAAAGCCTTGCTTTTGCATCTCAGAACATCTGGCTCTCGGTGGTTTTCTTGATGGTCTTCTTGTGACTTGGACATAACAAAGGTACACGTGTACACAATGGCTCCCTTCATGAAACTTATGTTTTACCAAAGCCCTTTTTCATCACCATACAAAAGGGCATTTAAAGCCTGCCAACCAAACAGCCAAACCAACAGGAGAGCAAGTAAAAATCAACCTCCACTCACCATCAAGGACTTGGGAATCAAGTGCTGCATATTGTGTATAGTGTAATGAAACACAGTGGAGAACTCCATGTGTCCCTTGGCCCTGAGAATCGACCGCCCCCCACCCCAAACCCGTGAGCTCTTCCCAGGGACCATAATCCTGTCGTTCCTTTCAACCCTGACACTGAACCAGATTTGAACTGACAGCTGTCTGTCACGTGGTTGTCATCTCCAACCACATTTCTTCAGACCTTTCACAGGGTTGAGTTCGAGGTGACCAACCCTATTGTAACAAAAAGATCAGTGTGTCCAGGCCCAAAGCAAGACAGGGATGTGGGATGCCCATTGTAACATCTGACCACCCATGAGAAAGACCGTGAATGTGGCCCCACAGAGGCACCCGAGGGAAGAGAAGCTGACCAGACACCAGATCTGCCTCTGCTCGCAAACAAGTGGTCTTTATGCCAAAAGTTATTTTCAAAAAAGTAATGATGATTCTGTCTCCTGTATTCTATTAAAAAATTCCAAGAAATACCCATTTTTATTCAATCCCAGGCAAAATTTCACATAGCCTGCAATGTCAAGCTGATCTCCAGAAAGTTTATTTAAAAGGCCAGTCATGCAGAAGGGTTGTACAGTAACAATGGGCCTAGTAGTTTCCCAACCATCAATCTCCTAACAAAATGCCAAAGGTCTTTCTACAGAGCCTTGAGCCAAGTAGTCATGTGACTGTTTCCTTTCCCTTCACTCCACATTTCCTTCAACTCACAGGGAAAAATACAGATCCATCAGTTTTTTCCTCCATATACCCTGCTTCTACACACACCTGCTAACATTGCACTGTCATTACAAGATCTCCCAGATGATCAACTCTGTTTGTTTTTTTTTGTTTTTTGTTTTTTTGGCCAGTCCTGGGCCTTGGACTCAGGGCCTGAGCACTGTCCCTGGCTTTCTTTTGCTCAAGGCTAGCACCCTGCCACTTGAGCCACAGCGCCACTTCTGGCCGTTTTCTGTATATGTGGTGCTGGGGAATCGAACCCAGGTCCTCATGTATACAAGCTCTCTTGCCACTAGGCCATATCCCCAGCCCCCCAGATGATCAACTCTCAACAAAAGACTTTGCGTGTGCCTAGCACAGGCTTGACACATAATTGGTACTTAAGATTGTACTTATCATGTGAGTCTTTCTTGAGGGATGGGGGCACTTCTTTCACAAGTGGGTTTTATTGAACGTGCTGAGCAAGAAACATCACAATTTAAAAATTCAGCAGGATCTCAAAAGACTAGAATAAGCTTAGGAAGGGAACATTCTGGACTTTAGAAGTTGTTTCAGGATGGAAGTTAGTTAAGGGTGTTCTAGGCAAGAACTGATCTCTACTGCTGACTGCTGAATTCTATCAAGGATGATGAGGCCAGCACATAAAAGAAAGTTATTTGAAGCAACCATGTGTGTGATGGAGGACTTCTTATTTTCAATAGAGATTTATTCCCTACTCACTTCCACTCTTGGGCAAAGTTTGTTGGGTAGTAGAAATGACCTACCATACATTAGCAAACATTGTCATTATTTCCTCAATATGGCTACCCACTCAGAATTCTCCTTTATCAGGCAGATTTTCTATTTTCTTGGCTTGCCATACTCTAGAATGGTTCTGCTTTTCCAATATTTCCTATAAATCTCAACAAAAATGCCATGTGGGTGATTCAAACCTTACATTGCACAATAGAACTAATACCTTCCCTGCTCCTGGAATGACACTTTGAATGCAACACTTCCCATGGTCTTCTTCTTCGCACCTTTCCATTCATCCTTCAGAAAAGGATGGCTGGCGATGTCAAAAGGATGGGAACATCTGTATTAAAGACCACTACATTCAATCAGACAGTAACTCAAGTACAATTTCATAAATCATCTCCCATTCATAGTAATTTAGAGCTTTTCTTTTGAGTCTAAAGTTAGAAAGAGTCGTTGCAAGATAATCAGCCTGATTGAAAGACAGAAGGCAGGAAAAGGGGCAAAAGAGAGCTGGGAAAGGAGCAATCTTAACCAACTTATTCAGTTTTGAAAATTTTTAATTTGCTCTTCAAAAATATTTAGCAGCCAATATGTATTTGGCCTACATGTAAATATTAGAACACTGTCCCAGGAGAACTTACATTTCATATGTCTCCAATGACAAATAAAAAGGCTTGAAATTGTTAACACATAGGTCACAAGAAAATTTCAGCAGGGCATTAGTGGTTCACACCAGTACATTTAGCTATTCATGAGCTTGAGATCTGATGATCACAGATCAAAAGCTAGTCTGAGCAGGAAAGTCTGTAGGACTCTTATCTCCAATTAACCACCAGAAAACCAGAAGTGGCATTGTGGCTCAAAGTGATAGAGTACTGGACTTGAACAAAAGAGCTCAGAGAGAATCGAAGCCCTTAGTTCAAGTCCTATTACTGACCAAAAAAAAAGGACAAAAGAAAATTTCACTCAGTAGTAAACACCTTGGGGAACTTTCAGAAAACCCAGATCAGACAGAATTTCTACATATCAGCTTTTGATTTCACAGTCCAGCCCATGAATTTTCTGGCCCAGTTATTATTATATTATTATTGTTACAGTATGACTTGCATGTGAATGTATTTCTCATCTTTGACCATTGAAATATGTGCTATTATTTCAATGAGCTTAAGCTGAATCAACATACAAGGTCAGGCCACACTTCTACAGCATAGTAATAGTTCTTCATCTATATTATTTTAAAGCCTTATAATCTATGAGTCCTAGCGCATGCACCTATGTGGCTTTAGAAATGTTCAGTGAGTGGATCCTCTCTAGCATTCACATTTCCTCGATGTTGAAATGGAATATTAAAATAAGAAAGTTTTGGCAGCCTCCAAGAAAAAAGGTTGAGTGCCTCAAGCTATTGATTTTTACTGAAATGAGCCCTTTAATTCCTATGGGAAAGGTTTTATAGGTTTTTCCTTTGATTGTTCTATTGAAAGATCGATATAACAGCTCCTGTGGTATTTCTGAAGAAGCAAATACACTATTAAATATATGGAAGATGCATTTCTTTTATTTTATAGTTTTATAATCTTTATCTAAATTTTTTTGTTAGTGTATACTAATTGTGTCAAGGGGATACATTGGGATACTTCCATGTATAACATTCATTGGTGAAATTTGTCCTCTATTACTCTTTCATATCTGTTTCTCAATTTTTATTTTTAATATTATAATTTACTTTTATTGTAAAGGTGATGTACAAAGGGGTTATAGTTATATAGGTCATGTACTGAGTACATTTCTTTTTGAACAATGTGACCTCTTCCTTCATTTACTCCCCCATTCCCTCCGCCATGCCTCAAACCATCCCCAAGTTATACAGATTAATTTTCAACACAGTATCTGATGAGTGTCCCTGGTACATTTTTTCACATTTTGTTCCACCATTTTTGTACTTCCCTTTACTCTCCCAACACAGATAAACTTACATACAAGGCAAAAAGCACAGAAATCACCAAAAACATCAAAAGCGGAAAAATCATAAAAACTCAAATAAAAAAATCTCCTTTCCATTTCTTGAAGTTCACTTCAATAAACATCCTTTTGTATTATCATGTGCACATAGCTATTGACCTATTGTGATCCTCTCCTAAGAATATCCTTATTTGGTCTCACTGTTTGAATGGCTAGAGTCCTGTATAATATATCATGTATAAGTGGTATGATTTCTCTTTTACCATCCACTGTGTTTCCCTGTAGATTCCTAGGCCCATTCTAATGACTGTAAAGGAAGGAGACCATGCAACATATGTTTATTTTGGTCTCGCTCACTTTGATGAATTTTTGTCTTTTTTTATTACTGTCAAGGTGAAGTATATATAGGGTGCAGTTACATACACTAGATAGTGAATACATATCTTGTCCAACTAGTTACCCCTTGCTCATATATTTCCTACCTTCCCTCCTTTCCAATTACCCCACCTCAATTTGTACAGTTAATTTCCAACATATTTTCTTGGAAATATTGCTGTTGCATTGGTTCGCATTTTACCATTTATCTCACCATTTTGATGCTCCTCTTCCCTTCCCTAATTCAGAAAGACATATATAAAATTACCATGGTACCAGAATCAGCAGTGACAACAGGGGCTAAGTCATAGTGAAAATGAGCAGATGAAAAAAGAAAAAAATCACACAGTAGGCTGAAACTAACAACATAATGATAAACCACTTATTTCCATGTTTTGGAACCATTTCTCCTAGCATCATCTTATATAATCATCTGTATATAGCTATTGAGCTATTGTGATCATCTGCTAGGACTATCCAAGACATATACTAATTCATACCAATAAGGGAGAACACAGCGTTTTTGTTTCTTTGGGTCTGGCTCTCTTCCCTTAGAAAAAATTAGGAAAAAGTCACACTAAGTACTTCCATTTCCTTATGATTAGAGCAATATCATTCTTTCTGCTGAAAGCATAGAATTCCATTGTATATATATGCCACATTTTACTGATCCATTAATTTAATCGAGGGGCATCTGGGTGATCCCATATCTTGGATATGCTAAACAATGCTGCAATGAACATGCAGTGCTGACAGCCTTAGTGTGGTTTGTGGTTAATTGGATAAATGCCCAGGACTGGAATTGCTGGGTCATAGGAAATTTCTATGTTTAGTGTCTTGAGGAACCTTTATACTGCTTTCAAGAATAGTTGAACAAATTTACATTCCCACTAACTGTAGGAGAGTTCCCTTTGGCCATATCCCCCCACCCTCCAGCATCTATTATTGTCACTTTTCTTTTTTCCCTTATTGACTGTCAAAGTGATGAAAAGAGTGGTTACAGTTTCATACGGTAGGCCTTGAGTACATGTCTTGTACTGTTTGTTACCTCCATCAGTGCACCCTCCCCATCCTCCTCCTCATGCCCCCTTGTACTGTTACCTCCATCATTCCCCATACCCCTTCCCTTTCCATCCTCATGCTGTTTATTATCTCCATTTCCCCCCTCCCCCACCCCTTTTACTGTTTTTTACCTCCATCATTCCCCCTCCCCTCCCTCTACACTCCCCCTACCCTTTTGTACTGTTTGTTACCTCCATAATACCCCGTCCCCATTCCCCCCCTTTTACTGTTTGTTACCTCCATCATTCCCCCAACCCCACCACCTCTCCCCTTATACAGATTTTACCTCCATAGTTCCACAGCTCCCCTCCCCTTTGTACTCTTTGTTACCTCCATCGCTGCCCTCCCCCTCCCTCCCCCCTCCCCTCTGTGGGCTCTCTCTCTCGACTTCCCCTCGCTTGGGGGGGAAGGGGCTTGTCTTCCTGTTCCTGGGTGGCCCTTTATCGCTCTTACGTGGGAGTGATGGCCACAGGTAGCCTCGTCTGTCTCCCGAATTCCCCTCGCTTGGGAGGGAATGGGCTTGTCCACCCCTTCCTGGGTGGTCCATTACCACTCACGAGGGAGTGATGGCCACGGGTAGCCTCGGTGGCGTGTGGTCGCAGGGTGCCCAAAAGCCGCCAAGAACGACGCGGGCGTGTGGGTCCCTGGAGAAAACCTCTAGGGCTTCTGTTTATTCAAATGAGGAACCTCCCAGATATACTCCAAAGGCAGGCACAAGAGAGGGGCCCCTGATTGGTCCCAAGGAGCTGTCCCTCAAATGATGTCAGACTTCCTTCTCTTCCGGTTAAAGACAGGAAGGGGAGGGACAGGCTGAGGTCAGCTGTTGCCCCTTAAAGGTACAGCGGACCCCAACATCCTCCCCCCCTTGTACTGTTTGTTACCTCCATCATTCCCCTCACCCTACCACCTCTCCCCATGTACAGTTTTTTCCTCCATAGTTCCTCAGCTCCCCTCCCCATTGTACTGTTTGTTACCTCCATCGCTCCACCTCCCTCCTCCCTCTCCCCTCCCATCCCCCTTGTACTGTTTGTTACCTCCATCATTCCCCTCCTTTTCCCCCTCCCCCCTTGTACTGTTACCTCCATCATTCCCCTCCCCATTCCTCTCCCATCCCCCTCTCCTCCCCCCTTGTACAGTTTGTTACCTCTATCATTCCCCCTTTCACTCCCCCTCCACCTTGTACTGTTTCGTACTTCCTTCTTTCTCCCTTGCCCTCCCCCCTCCCCCTCCCCTTGCACTGTTTGTTACCTCCATCATTCAGCATAACCTCCCCCTCCCCCCTCCCATAACCCCTTGTACTGTTACCTCCCTCATTCCCTCTCCCCGTCTCCCCCTCTTCCCCGCTCCCCCATAGAAAGATGATATTTATCATTGGGAAGGTTAAAATGTATACTGTCAAATTTATGTAGGTACTAAATTTCAATCAAGGAAAAATATATATACATATCTTCATAATTAGAAGCATTGCGGTAGGGACGGGGAGCCTGTGCTTGAACTCAACATGAGCACTGTCCTAAGCTTTGACATCCTTCAGGCCAATGCTCTACCACTTGAGCCACAGCTCTGTTTTCCTTTTTTGATATTTATTTTAAAGCAGGAGAGAAAAGTTTATTACAGAACAGCTGGCCTGTGGTGGTGATGATTCATTGCCAAAGAGAAGGGAGAGAAGGGAGAGACTGGGTGACCCTCAGCCAGCCCTGCCTAATCTAGGGCAGGGGATTGGGCCAGGTGGATTAGGATGTGACCTTAGGGAAGGGGAAGGTACCTGCCTCCAGGCCTGCTGGTTACCCAGTAACTGGGTGGACACTTAATAAGGTGGGGGCATCTGCTTTGAGCCCTCCACGAGGGACCTAATATTCCAGGCTTTTAATAGCTATGGAAAAGGACGATGACTCTCTGGCTGCTTCCTGCTGGTAAAGGGCGTCGACATTAGGGATAAAAGGCAGAAATGTGGCCCCTCCTGGAGAAGGCTAGCAGTAGGGTCCCTTGGTGTTAGATGGCAGTCCTTGAATGAAGCCTGGAAGTCTCATGAGGCAGGGGCTGGATTTGTCCAGCCTCTGTTTCCCATTTTGAGTGTTTTTTTTTGTTGTTGTTCTTGGATTTGTTTTTGTTTCGTCAGTCCTGGGACTTGGGACTCAGGGCCTGAGCACTGTCCCTGGCTTATTTTGGTCAAGGCTAGCAAACTGAAACGTGAGCCACAGCACCACTTCTGTCCTTCTCTGTTTCTGTGGTGCTGAGGAATTGAACCCAGGGCTTCATGCTTGCTAGGCAAGCACGCTTCATGTTAGATTCACTTTACTAACCCTGGACAATGTCAACTAAATTCCTGCAAAGTTGTAAATTATGTCCCCTCCCTATTTCCATGGTAGAAAACATTAGTCCTTAGAACTAATTGCTCTTAACCATATTATTTAACAGGAAAATATTTTTCTGATGAACTTACATGTACATATATTCTGCTCCAAAGGAATACATTTTAATTTTCTAAACCTCTTGGGTTTCCTAAATGGTACACTGCTGTTGTGAAATGTGACTCACCATTCACAAATTTTCACTAATAAACGTGCTTACATCTGTTTGATTTCATGCACATGTAATTTATTGAACCTTGAAAACCTTCTTCCTTGTACCATTTGCTAACATGAAAAGGGAGCATTCTCTGGAGGACCATAGTTAAAAGTATGGCTATTCAGGAAAGATGCTTCATGCAAGCATCATGGCTACGAAGACACTTCTAAAGGCCCTCATAAACAGATTGAGAGCAACAAAAGCAGAAGATGAAGGGGCCTCTGAGTTCTTCCCTCCAGTCTCATGTTCTAGCACACTATCATCAAATAGTCAAAAGGACCTAAGATTTGGCATGAACGAGGCAGTTTTAACCAAATTTCCTAGTACTATGAAGCCCAGAGTTGGAAATCATGGAAATGATCATGATTGCAATCAATCCTGACAAAGCCAAAGTTTGATTTTCTACAAATTGGATGGAAATTTGGTGGGGAAAACAATGTGACAAGTTGGCTGGCACCAGTGGCTCATGCCAATAATCCTAGCTACTCAGGAGGTTGAGATCTGAGGATCACATTTGGAATCCAGCCCAGGCAGAGGAGGCTATGAGACTCTTTTCTCCAATTAAATGATAGAAAAAGCTTCAGTGTGCTCCTTCCCTTTAAAACTTGTACAATGACGAGTAGAGGAGGCAGGAATTAGTGGCATATATGAAAATAATCAGAAGTTTAAATCAGCATGGACCTCTATGTCTGTGGACAGAAGTACAAGTAAAGAAAGAATATGACTGCAACTGGAGGTTCCTTAGTATGCAGTATGATATACAGAACTGAAGTTTTCTTCTCTGACCAAACTGCAGCTTTATTCAGATCTGGTATTGCAAGCAAGCACTCTAAGGAAAAACAAACTCAAACTGCCTAATAATCCAAAGGCATTAATCCTAAAAATAAAAACATTTATTCTGAGAGTAGTGGGAAATACAATCTGCGATTTCAAACATCTGAAGAACTGTCATAAAGAGAGGTATTTCTGCTTTTTAATGACAGTGAATGGTGATGATGTCCGGAATCAAATGATGGATACTACATGAAAACAAATGTTTAACCTAACAAAAAGATGAACTTCTCCAACAAATGTGTCCAAAGACTGAAGACCATATATTTCAATAAACCCTACACTGCATGACTATTTAAGCAAAATCTCATTGGAGGAATTTAAGAATGCAATGTGAAAAAACTGTAGCTAGCCTCTGATTACACACACAACACTGAGAATTTTCGAGGTCAGCACAGGTGGCACAATAGGCGGGGTCAGACTGGAAGGCAGGCTATGTGTCCATGTTAGCAGAGTGCCAGGGGGCCTTGAAAGCCATTGTTAAACACCATAGCTCAGTATTTAAGTACCTATGATCACATAAGATGATGTGAAGTGAAACAAACTCTAAGATACGGAAACAAGTGGTATATCATTGTTGTTATTTTTAAGGTGCTAAATGAAATCGTTCCTTTTTCCTTTTGCTTATCTTCCCTATGGTTTAGCCCCTCTTGTCACTGTTTTTGATTTTGATACCCTCGGTATATATATATATATTTGTCTGAATTAGGGAAGGGAAGGGGAACTTCAAAATGTTGAGACAAATGGTAAAACGTGAACCAATGCAACACTAATAACTACAAGATATGTTGTAAACTAACTGTAAAATTGGAGGGAGGGGGAAATACAGGAGGAGGAAAGGTGGGAGAAAAATGAGGGATGAGATAGCAAGTTTGACAACAAATGTACTCATTACCTTAGGTATGTAAATGTAACCCTCCTGTACATCAACTTGACAATAAACATAAAATAAAGTAAGATGCCCTGAACTCAAGAATTAATACACATATGTAGATGGATACTTTCTCTCTCTCATACACACACACACACACACACACACACACACACACACAGTCATATTTATTTTTAAATACCCAATAGATAGCTTGATGCCATGTGCAATAGAAGCAGGAACACAGGTGACCTCAGCAAACAGTAAACCCAACACAGCAGCCTCTGTGAACTGTCCAAGCAGGACATTGAAAGCATCTGGAAACATGTTTGGTTGTAGAATTACGGATGCAACCGGCACCTAGGTCAAAGCACAGGATGTTGTTACACATCCAACAGGACACATGGACAGCCACCTAAAGGGAGGAATTAGCCAGAGTCTTGACACCACTGTTTCTTTTAGACCCACCTGAGTGGGTCTCAATTTTTGCAGCCCCAGAAGAGCTTAGCCAACACCCAAAGTATTTACTAGTAAACATGACTGCAGTACCTAAACCCATCTTTATGAGCGCGGGTGATGGTCCTTAAAAATAATGGCCAGGAAAAGCTCACCTGCAGAAGGGATAAAAATCTCACAGTTGACCTAACAACTGACAGGGGTCATTTATCTTCAGGAAAACCACCTAATTGGTGTGTCAACAGCTTTCTACAAGGTATCATAATTCTCAGCAGAGAATTTACCAAATTACATAAGAAAAATAAAGAAAGTCAAATACTAATTTCTCAAACAAAATGGGGGGCTGCTACTATAGAAGCTGCAAAGAGTAAACCAACGGGGAATTATGAACTCAAATACCCATCATAATATAGGGTTAAATCCATTAATATTGGGCACCACTGATTATAGACTATATTTTTATACACTTTTAGTTATTTCGAAGACTTTAATTAGTTTGATACCCAGTTCTTTCCAAGACCATAACAGCCCATTTCTAGCTCTAAATAATAAGGCAGGCTTAGTCACAATGAACATTTCACTAGGTCTCTGGGATTTTGGTGCCAGTTCTGGTCTGGCCAATGATCCTGTTCTTTTGTGCTTAAGGCTAGCACTCTCACAAAGCTCCACTTTCTGCTGATTTTTTGTTTTGTTTTGTTTTTTTTGTTTTCTTTTGGTGGTCAATTGGAGACAAGTATCTCAGTGACTTCCCTACCCAGGCTAGCTTCCAATTGCAATCCTCACTTTTGAGCTTTCCAAATAGCTAGGCATGAACCACCAGCACATAGCAATTTAAAAATATTTTCCCTGAGCAGCGGAGCAGCAGAGCCCTAGTTAAGCTCTCCAACAACCCAGTTTTACCACTCCAGAAACTTTTACTCCTAGAAAGACAGCCCAAGTAAGTTATAACAGTACAGGGATTCTGTCCAGGAAGGAAAAATTAACTTTGCTGGCCTGAAAACACAGATTTGAGTTCTGGGCCGCATCCCTCTGCCAAGCCAGTGCCGGCGCTGGCACAGCTTCTCACAGTTTGTGGACCTAAACCACCCAGAAGTGACCAAGGTGAAATCCTCCAGATGGTGGCAAACAGACGTGGATGGCAGGCTGAGCATGGACAGGCCGAAATTGCAGACAAAGCATGAGTACCCCAGAAAAGTTATGCTCACTCGTGCCCACAGAGAAGCATCGGTAGCCTTTCCCCCACTGCCAGAGCAAAGCACCATCTCTGACACTGGCATAGGTTCAGACCAGACTGGAAATAAACCCGGCTTTGGGAAAGCAAGGACAAAGGGGCCACCTTTGAAAAGAGCAAGAGGGACAGGCCAATGAGGGCCAGCTCCACCCAGAAGAACAACCCCTGGCCAGGTGGGAAGCTCATCCAGGCCACAGTTCACAACTCAGGTGAACTCAGCCAGAGGTGCCCGCCCTGCCCGCCAGAATTTCTAAATTAAAATGGAAAGTGGCGAGCAGCTACCGGCAGCAAGGAACAACCAGATAGGAGAACAAACAGTTCCCGAGACAGATAAATGGCCTCATCTCAGAGGAAGCCTAATTCCCAGCCCAAAATGGAGCTGAATTCCATAGCCAGCTATGCTCAGGAGGCCATCCTGCCCATGAGGGAGGAACCACCCCTAGGCAAGCCACTCTCAGACAGGTAAACCAGGCCAGAGCCAACCGCCCTGCTGAGTCCACAGCCTCTCCAAAGCCAGGTGATAAAGGCACCAGTCTCACAGCAGATGGGAGGAGCCTGGGCTCCCAAGACTGTTCACATCCCCCATTTATAGAGGACACCCAAGTCCTATGTGAAAGCTGTGCGAACCACATAGCCTCAGGATTTCAATAAGAGAGGCGGAGGGTCAGAGCTGATCCACCCACTGCAAACTGAAAGCAGGTCAAACCACACAAGCATCAAAATAGACTACAGACAATTCCAAGGAAACCAGAGACTGGAGAAAGCCCACCCAAACAAGGAAGACTCCATTTTTAAAGATTTATTTTTATTTTTTATTTAACAGATGTTGTTGGTTTTTTGTTTTCCAATGTATAGACAAATGGTAAAACGTGAACCAATGCAACAGTAATAACTACAAGATATGTTGTAAATTAACTGAAAAATTGGGGGGTGGGATATGGGAAGAGGGTAGCTGGGTGAATAATGAGGGACAAGGTAGCAAGTTTGACAAGAAATGTAGTCATTACCTTAGGTATGTAAATGTAACCCCTCTGTACACCACCTTTACAATAAACATAAAATAAAGATGCCCTGAGCTCAAGTACTAGTGCACATATGTATATGAATACTCTCTCTCTCTCTTTCATACACAAATACACAAATACACACACACACACAGAGTCATATTTATTTTTAAATACCTAATAGATAGCTTCAGGTTGTGTGGAATAGAAGCAGGAACAGAGGTGATCTCCTCAGAAAACAGTAAACCCGACAAGTTGCATGTTTGAACTGTCTAGCGGGACCTTCCTTCTCATCAACCCAGGGTTCACTTCCACAGCAAGATACTCTGCCTCCATGAGTACACATGATATACCTCCATGTGCGCTGTCAAAGTCCACCCAGCCCACTATGCATCATTGGACATCTCTGCAGAAAGACGTGGGGATTGTGCATACTTGTGACTCCAGCGACTCCAGTGTGTTCATGATCACACACACATACTGCATAGGAACACTAACAGGTGGATCTTGAGCCCAACCCTGCCATATGGCATCAGAAGCATTCACAAGGTGGAGGGAAGAGTATTTGTCTTCCCCCGTTGCATCCACCACAGCAATAGAAGCCGAGAATTCTCCACCCCAGGAAGACCATAGTGAATGCCTCCAACTATAGGGAGACCCAGATCCTGATTGTCCTAACCAACCGCTGCTTCCTTACTCCTAAATAATCTCCATCTAAGGAGGACCCCCAAGCCCTTCCTGAAAGCTGTGCGAACCACAGAGCCCCAGGATTTCCCTAACAGGCGAGGAGGGTAAGAGCAGATCCACCCCCTGAAAACTGAAAGCAAGTCAAACCAGCCAAGCAGCAAAATAGACTATAGACCATTGCAAGGAAACCAGAGACTGGAGAAAACCCACCCAAACAAGGAACACTCCATTTTTTAAAAACATTTTTTAAACTTTTTTTTTCTATTTTTCATTTCTGAGACGTCGTTGGTATTTTGTTTTTTATTTTTTTTTGTTTTATCGGCTTTTTTTATTTCCTTTTTCGGGGGATGGGTTGTTAATTGTTTTGCGTTTTGTGCATTTGTCTTCCAGTATTTTTCTTTGTTTCTCTTTTCACATTCTCTTATTTTTAAATTACTTTCCTATGACTAACAGCTTCACTCTTTTCTGCTAACTCTCCATTATTCATCATATTAATCTTGTTCTTTCTACCGATTCTATTCTTCTTCACATTTCCATGTCACTGAAATGAAACCAAAATCACCACCACCACCACCGCCACCATCACCACCACCCCCACATACATTTTACTCTATTCCCTTCACTACCTCTCACTTATCCTCCAGATTTACCTTCAGGAACTCCAGACTCCATTGATCCCTGGTTATTGGATAGAGGATATCCCTGTTCAATCCAAGTGAATCAAAGTGGTTTATAGAGAAATCCAGCTCATAGTATTTTAACAGTAAATAATTAACTATTGAATACAGGATTGGTTTTTATTTTGGAATTGTATTTTTTAGGAACACCATATCTCATTTTATATACAGTTATACCAAGTATCTGTATATAATTGTGAACTTCAAAGATTTACACAAAAGTGCTTGGTAAGGTCTGCTTTGGGTCTTAAACGGTGCTCACAGGTGCTCTTAGATAGGCATTCCCAATCCAAATGGGCAGAAGAAACACAAGATGGCAAACAATGCAGTCATATCTCCCACTCAAAACAAGCAGGAAGCAGAGCAGTCAATCAAAGACATAGAAGAGAACCCTCAAAATGCTCTACAAAGTCTACTGATAAACATGTTAAATGAAAAGTTTGAATCCATCCATACATCAACCATCCATAAAGTAATAGATGATTTCATGGCCTCAACAAAGAGAAAGATAAATGAACTTCAAGAGTCATATGAAAAGATAACTACCCAGCTAAAAGATTTGAGAGACAGCACTCAAAACCAAATTAATAATGTAAAGATGTCCATGCAGGACCTAAGAGATACTTCTAGCAAGGACATGGAAATCATCAGGAAAGACCAGTCTGAAGTAAAAGAGATTCAAAATCAAGTAACTAGCCTACAGTCTCAAGTAGGTGAAGCAGAGGATCAAATCTCAGGAGCTGAAGATTCCCTAGAATCTATGGAGAAATGTCACACAAAAAATACAAAACCAATACAATCGATAAAACAGATCACTCCAGGAGCTCCAAGACACAAGCAGGAAGCACTATTTAAGGCGAATAGGAATTGAGAAAAACCAGTAGAAAGAAGTTAAAGGAATATGCAACCTATTTTACAGAATATTAGCCAAGAACTTCCCAACTATCCAGGAAGGTAGGCCTATACAGATACAAGAAGCATTTAGAACCCCAAAGCGACCAGATCAGAATCCCACTGACACATTGTGATCATAACAGGATCAGTAGAGTGCAAGGAAAGAATCCTTAAAGATGTTACGGAGAAGAAAGAAATCACAAATAAAGGAAAAGCAAGCAGAATTACCCCAGACTTCTCAGCAGAGACCATGAAAAGCAAGGAGATCCTGGAATGAGGTATGCGAAACCCTAAATAATAATAAATATCAATCAAGAATGCTGTACCCAGCTAAACTCTCATTCATAGTGAAGGTCAAATAAAAGTCTTCCACAGTAAGGAAAAACTGAAACAATGTATCTCCACCAAACCAGCTTTACAGAAAATCCCCAAAGATGTACTATACAGGGAAAATAATCAAGATCCCAATACAGACAGAGAAATGAACCCTAAATAGAAAACCGGAATATTAGATCAAGAATTGGGAAGACACAGCTTTTAACAAGATAGCTACAATGAAAGGACAAATGATCATCTCGCAAAACTAACTCTCAACATTAATGGACTTAATTCTTCATTTAAACGACATAGGCTCATTACTTGGATCAAAAATCAAGATCCGTCTTTCTGCTGCCCCAAGAGACACATCTATCTAGCAAAAGCAAACTTCTTCTAAAAGTGAAAGGCTGGAATAAAATCTACCAATAAATGGCCCCCAAATGCAGGCTGGAGTGGAATTCTAGCATCAGATAAAATCGACTTCAAATTAAAAATGGTAAGAAGAGACAAAGAAGGTTACTACATACAAATAAAGGGATCTCTCCTAAAGGAGGATATAACCATCTTAAATATCCACACACCAAATACAGGAGAAACCAACTTCATCAAACAAACACTACTGACTCTAAAAACACTCATAGTCCCAAACACATTGAATGTTGGAGACTTTAACACTCCACTGTCACCTCTGGACAGACCAACAGGCCAAAATCTGAACAAAGAATCCACAGAAATAATCAACGGCATAGACCAACTAGACTTAACCAACATCTACAGAATATTCCATCAAGCAATACCAGAATACACATTCTTTTCAGCAGCCCATGAAACATTCTCCAAAATATATCACATCTTAGGGCACAAAGAAAATCTGTACAAATTCAGAAGTATGAAAATCATTCCCTGCCTTCCCTCAGACCACAATGGATTAAAATTAAAGCTCAACTCAAACAGCCACCACACAAAATCATACAATCCATGGAGACTAAGCAACACACTGCTGAACCATCAGTGGGTCATTGAAGAAATTAGACCAGTAATTCAAATGTTTATCGCATTCAACCAAGGTGAGTGCACAAAATACCACCTCCTTTGGGACACAGCAAAGGCAGTACTCAGACGAAAATTTATATCTGAGTGCCTACACCAACAATCTGGATAAACAGCAACTCAACAACTTACGGAATCACCTTAATCTTCTCAAAAGAGAACAAGAATCCACACCCCAAGTCAATAAATGGCAGCAAATAATTAAAATCAAATCAGAATTAAATATTCTAGAGAGAGAAAAAAAAAACATCGCAACAATCAACAAAACAAAGACTTGGATCTTTGAGAATATTAACAAGATAGACAAATTCCTAGCAAACCTGACCAAAAAAAGATGGCAGCACACCCACATAAACAAGATCTGAGATAAAACAGGTAAAATCACCAGAGAAACAACCAAAATTCAGAACACAATAAGGGACTATTTTGCAAACCTTTGTGCCAACAAATTCGAGAACTTGGAAGAAATGGATGATTTTCTAGAAAAAATTGATACCCCCAAACTCAATCATGAAGATTTAAACCCTCTAAACAGACTCATACCCAGCACTGAAATAGAAACAGCAATAAGTGATTTCCCATCAGAGAAAATCCCATGTCCAGATGGATTCACAGCAGAATTCTACAAGGCTTTCAAAACAGAAGTCACACCAATATTTCTCAAAATCTTCAATGAAATTGAAAGAGAACGCTCACTACCAGACTTATTCTATGAAGCCAGTATAGCCCTCATCCCAAAACCAGGCAGGGACTCATCAACGAAACAGAACTATAGAACGATATCCCTGATGAACATAGATGCAAAAATTCTCAACAAAATTCTGTCCAATCGACTTCAACAGGTCATCAAAAATATCATACACCATGTTCAAACTGGATCCATCCCAGGGATGCAAAGTTGGTTCAATATACACAAGTCAATTAATGTAATCCACCACATCAACCAGAGCAAGGTAAAGAACCACATGGTTATATCTCTGGATGCAGAAAAGGCGTTCGATAAAATCCAGTACCCATTTATGATAAAAATCCTGGAGAAATTGGGATTCCAAGGAACATTCCTGAATATAATAAAGGCAGTTTATGACAAACCAACAGCAAGCATAATTCTAAATGGTGTAAAGCTAAAGCCATTCCTTTGAAAATCAGGAGCAAGATTGGGATGTCTGCTCTCTCCCCTCCACTTTAACATTCCTAGCCAGAGCAATTAGGCAAGAAGAAAACAAAAAGGGGATCCAAATAGGAAAAGTTGAAGTTAAGCATTCTCTCTTTGCAGATTACATGATCCTATACCTAACGAACACCATAGACTCTACTCCGTAGCTACTAGAGCAGATCCAAAACTTTGGCAAAGTTGCAGGATATAAAATAAACCCTCGAAAATCAACAGCCTTTCTATATGCTAATAACACGAAGACAGAGGCTGAAATCAGGAAAGCAACTCCCTTTGCAATAGTCTCAAAAACACAAAATACCTAGAAATAACCTTAACCAAAGAAGTGAAAGACCTCTATGATTAGAACTTTAAAAGCATAAAAAACAAAATTAAGGCTAATTAGTACAGGTTTAGGCAAGTCATAGCCGAGCATCACAAGGCCCACTAGCTATATCCTTATGAACATATAAGATGATGCTAAGTGAAATGAACTCCATGTTATGGAAACAGTTGTAACTACTTTCAACGTCCTATGTGTATCTGTAGCTTCTATTATTGATGATGTTCTTGTATCACCTTCCTGTGGTTGTACCTACACTATCTCTGTAATCATATCTGCGTATATTTGAAACCGTGTATACTGGTATTGGAAATAGGGAATTGAAAGGGAATACCAAATTTGAGAGACACAGGGTAAAAAAAGACAATTACGAAAGCAATACTTGCAAAACTGTTTGGTGTAAGTGAATTGAACATCTCCGTGGGGGTGGGGGAAGGGAAAGGGGGAGAAGGGAAGGGGGTATGAGGGACAAGGTAAGAAACTGTACAGGAAATGTTTCCAGTGCCTGAAGTATGAAACTTTAACCTTTCTTTTTTTTTTTTTTTTTTTTTTTTTGGCCAGTCCTAGGCCATGAACTCAGGGCCTGAGCACTGTCCCTGGCTTCTTTTTGCTCAAGGCTAGCACTCTGCCACTTGAGCCACAGCGCCACTTCTGGCCGTTTTCTGTATATGTGGTGCTGGGGAATCGAACCTAGGGCCTCATGTATACGAGGCAAGCTCTCTCGCCACTAGGCCATATCCCAGCCCAAACTTTTTTTTTTTTTGGCCAGTCTTGGGCCTTGGACTCAGGGCCTGAGCACTGTCCCTGGCTTCCTTTTGCTCAAGGCTAGCACTCTGCCACTTGAGCCACAGCGCCACTTCTGGCCATTTTCTGTATATGTGGTGCTGGGGAATCGAACCCAGGGCCTCATGTATATGAGGCAAGCTCTCTTGCCACTAGGCCATATCCCCAGCCCCCCAGCCCAAACTTTAACCTTTCTGTACATCAGTTTGATAATAAATTTTGAAAAAAATAAAAGAACTAAGGAAATGGAAAAAACTCCCATGCTCCTGGATTGGGGAGATTAATATAGTCAAAATGGCAATATTGCCAAAAGTTATCTACAAATTCCATGCAATACCCACTAATATCCCAACACCATTTTTTAATGAAATTGAGGAAGCAATCCAGAAATTTATATGGAAAAATAAATGACCCCGGACTAGCAAAAACAATCCTAAGCAGAAAGAACAGTGCCGGAGGAATTACAATACCAAACTTCAAGCTGTATTATAAAGCTATAGCTATAAAAACAGCTTGGTATTGGCAATGGAACAGGCCTGAAGACCAATGGAACAGAATTGAAGATCCAGCAGTGAACACACAGAACTATGCCCCCTTAAACTTTGATAGAGGAGCTAAAAAAATACGATGGAAGAAAGATAGCCCCTTTAAAAAATGGTGATGGCAAAACTGGTTCAACACCCACACAAAGCAAAACTAGATCCTTATATATCATCCTGCACCAAAATCAATTCCACATGGATCCAAGATCTTGAAATTATAACAGATACCTTGAAAGCACTAAAAGAAGTAGGAGAAACACTTGGGCACCTTGGCACAGGACAGACCTTCCTTAACAAAGAGCCATAAATGCTACAAATCAAAGAAAGGACGAGCAAATGGGACTGCATCAAACTGCTGAGCTTCTGCAGGGCAAAGGACATAGCTCACAAGATGAATGGAAAGCCTACAGATTGGGAAAAGATCTGTATCAGCCATACAATGAACAAAGACCTCATATCTAAAATATATGCAGAACTACAAAAAATTAAATTCCTCCAAAATAAAATCGCAAACCAACAGCCCCCTCAACAAGTGGGCTAAAGACTTACAAAGAGATTTCTCTGATGAGGAAGTGAGAATAGCCAAGAGACATACTAAAAAGTGCTCTATATCTCTGGCCATAAAAGAAATGCAAATCAAAACAACATTGAGATTCCATCTCACCCCAGTAAGAATGACCTATATCAAGAAAACTAACAATAATAAATGTTGGAGGGGATGTGGACAAAGGGAACCCTACTTCATCGTTGGTGGGAATGTAAACTTGTTCAGCCTCTCTGGCAAGTGGTATGGAGATTTCTCAGAAGGTAAACATAGAGCTCCCTTATGATCCAGAAGCCCCACATTTGGCATCTACCCAAAGACCACAGAGAAGAACACACAAAAGCTACCAGCACAACAATATTCATCACAGCACAATTTGGCATAGCTAAAATATGGATCCCACCCAGTAACGCTCAGTAGATGAATGGACCAGGAAAATGTGGTACATATACACAATGGAATTTTATACCTCTATCTCAAAGAATGACATTGCCGCATTTGTAAGGAAATGAAAGGACTTGGAAAAAATTATCCTAAGTGAAGTGAGCCAGACCCAAAGAAACATGGATTCTATGCTCTCCCTCATAGGGAATAGTTAGCACAGGTTTAGGCTAGTCACAGCAGAGGATCACAAGAGCCCAATAGCAATACTCTTATGAACACATAAGATGAGGCTAAGTGAAACAACCTCCATTTTATGGAAACAACTGTTATATCACTGCTGTAATTACTTTCAACATGCCATGTGTAACTGTAGCTTCTACTGTTGATGATGCTCTTGTATCCCCTTCCTGCGGTTATACCTGCACTATCAGTTTATCTTATTTGAGTACTTTGGAAACTGTATATACTGGTATTAGAATTAGGAAAGTGAAAGGGAATATCAAAACCGAGAGACACAGGATAAAAAGACAAACGACTACAAAGGCAATGCTTTCAAAACTGTTTGGTGTAAGCCAAGTGAACAATCTTGGGGGGAGAGGGGCAGGGGGAGGGGAGGGTAAATGAGGGAGGAGGTAACAAACATTATAAGAAATGTATGCAAGGCCTAACATATGAAACTGTAACCTCTCTGTACATCACTTTGACAATAAATAAGAAAAAAAATGTTTTTCCTATGAGGAAAACCATACAGTCTATGTTTCTTTAGGTCTGGCTCACTTCACTTAGTAAATTTTTTTGGAATAATTAGTACATGTTTAGGCTAGTCAAAGCAGAAGTCATAGTAGCCCAATAGCTATGCCCTTATGGACACTTAAGATGATGCTAAGTGAAATGAGCTCCATGTTATGGAAACAAGTGGTATACCATTATTGTAATTATTTTCAATATGCCGTATGAATCCGTACTCTTTTTATTTTCTCGTATTCCCTTCCTGTGGTTTTACCCCCACTATCACTGTATCTCATCTGAGTACCCTGGATACTGTATATACGTGCATTAGAACTAGGGAAGAGAAAGTGAATATCAAAATCAATAGACAAAGGATAAAAAGACAAACAATTCCAAACGCAATATTCACAAAACCATTTGGTGTAAACCAACCGTACAATTCGTGGGTGGAAGGGGAAGCAGGAGGGAAGAGGTAGGCATGTGGAGGGGAGGAGGAGTTAACATGTTGGACAAGAAATGTACTCACTGCATTATATATGAAATTGTAACCCCTCTGTACTTCACTTTGACAATAAAGGAGAAAAAAGACAATAAATATTTTTTAAAGATTCTGAAACACCTAACATTTATTAGAGTTATGACCTATAACGCTTAAGATTCTCATGTTAAAAACTAACATTTAGAATCAACACTCTCTTTCTCTGGCAATAGGAAAACTACCAACACATACACTGTTTGTGAATAAAGGTAAACATTTCCCTCAAAGAACTGCTAATCATCATACATTTCCTTTCTTCCTTCCTGTTATTTACTTCAGCCATTCTCTGGCCATAATCTGAGTGAAACCAGCCAAAAGGTACAGACACTGAGGCAGGTAGGGACAGATAGCATGAACACACCAAGGTGGCTGAGGCCTGAGCTATTTTGGATACTATAACCTCAACATTAGGCACAGGTAGTGAGAGAGGAAGAGAGAGATCAGGAAAAGTAGAAGCCAAATGGCTGCTAGGTATAAAAATCTAGAGAAGTGTATACTTAAGACAGTTGTCAGAAGCTGCAACAGAAAAATGAATAAGATGGAAATTAGATGGGATGTTCAAGGAAATAACCAAACGAGAACCTACAACAAACTAAGTCAAAGGTAGGACAGTGAAAAGAGTAGCGCAAAATTTGGGAGGGGAACAACATATCCTGCGTTTATTAAAAAAAATGGCTTCTGCACAAGCACAAACATCTCTCCAGCCTTCCTTCTCTCTCAACACATAGAATAAGCATTCCCTCCTCTGCTGCCTTTGCTAGCAAGGGACACGCGATCTTTTTGTTAGATAATGAAACAAATACCAATGATGAGCCAAAAACTTAAATATAGTAAAAGAGTTGGGAAAGCACTGTGTTCACTCTATGAGAAATACCCAACAGGAATGTGCAGTGTCTTTATTCAACAACAGTTGTTTATTCGAATCACAAAGTCTAATGATTAAAGCATGTCTTCAACCCTCTCACATCTTGCTATTCTATTTATTCTTGTGTTAGACATTTACAATGACCACTCTTAGGAATCTAGAAAGTTCTGAGGAAGTACTGGCGGCGGGGCGGGGTGGTGCTTATCATTACTTCCCAAAGCATAAGGGTGAAAAACAGCAGCTCATCAAGTGGGGGCAAGGGGAGAGCGGGGGACAAATGAAGGGGAAGGGGGGAATTGTAGTCAAGAATTCATTGTACATATTACAAAAGTAAGAAAACGGAAGGGCTGGGCAGAGGAAGGAGGGGCAAGAATGTTGAAAGGGGTGAGGTGGGTTAAGATGGGCCATATTCATAAACTGCTTTGTCAAATGGCAACTCCTTTGCACAAATACTTAAAGATAGTTTTTGTAAGAACTCAGAAGCTCTTCCCTTCACAGTAGTAGGACAAATTATTAGTTCCTACGCACAGGGACTAGAGTCTTTCAGGTCATTTGTGTTTTGGTGGGGTTTTGGTTTTTGAGCCAGCACTGAAAATTGAACTCAGAGACTGGGCTATGTCCCTTAGCTTTGTCACTCCATGCTGGCATGCTACCCCATGAGAAATAGCACCATTTCTGGTACTTTGGTGGTTCATGGAGGATGGATGTCATGGATTTCCCTGCCCAGGGCGGGTTTCAAAGCACAATCCTCCAATCTCATGAGGATCTGGGATTACAGGCCTGAGCCAAAGGCTCCAGTTTCTAATGAGCTTTGTTCATCAAAAAAGTGGTAGTATAATTTTAAGGTTCGCAGACATTAGTGCTACCTTTGGATCCTATGATATAAAGCCCCAAAGACCTGTCTTTAAATTACTAATCAAATAAAAAATAAACAATTGCCTTATAATTAAATAATCATAAGACAGGAAAATGGAGACAAAATAATCATTAATTATATAAACATAAAAATGAAAAAAAGCTTACCAAAGAGTTGATTCCTATATAGTTTAAGAGTATAGGGAAAGTAAGCTGGAAGCCAGTGGCTGTAGCCAGTAATCCTAGCTATTTAGGAGGCTGAGATCTGAGGATCGAGGTTCTAAGCCAGCCTGGGCAGGAAAAATCTGTGAGACTCTTCTCTTCAATTAACCACCAAAAAGCTGGAAGTGGAGCTATTGCTCAAGTGACAGAGTGCTAGCCTTAAGCAAAAAAAGCTCAGGAACTGTGTCCAAGCCTGAGTTCAAACCCCGGGAACAGCAAAAATATAGGTAGGTAGGTAGGTAGGTAGGTAGGTAGATAGATAGATAGATAGATAGATAGATAGATAGATAGATAGATAGAGTTTGTGTTGCAGTGGAAAACCATGCACTCTACATCACTCTCTTCCTAATTCATTCCACTACTATGTAACAGGATAAATAGCAGAGAATAGCAAAGGAAAATAAATATTTGTTAATTGGCGATGTCTTTCTTGCTATAGTCATATACTTTCTTTCGAAGTGCAATTGGCTTCTCTTTCTCACTTGGAAAAGTCCACTTTGACTCTATTTACATATTCCATTTCAATTACTTCTGAACTAAACAAACAAAAAAACCAATGTTTCAGTCTTAAAATTCTTCTTTGAACCATTATGGAATCGTAATAGATACTTCTTCGGTAATTAAAGTAACACATATCACTTGGCCTCTGTATACTTCCATGCCATCATGACTGGTCATGATTTCACTTAAGAAAATGATCCCTTTATAGAAACAACATGTCACTTTATGGGACGTGGGAGGAGTTTTACTATGGGTCATGAACATCCCTCTGCTCCACAATAGATTGAATACTCAGTTCAGCACCTGGTAGGCAGGGCCCTGCCACCTGAGTCCCATATGCATAAGTTCCATGCTGAGGGAAAGTCAGGTCAAACAACACCAATGCAATGGAAGGAAACCAGAGTTTAGATTCCTGTTAAAGAATTGCAAAGCAGAGTACAGGAGAGGGGCCTGACTAGAATGAGGGTTGTTTGGGAGAGTGCACCTTCTAGTTTGTTCTTCTATACATGGATGGCCACAACATGAAGCCAACTGAGGTAATGTGTGCTCCATGAAAACCTGGTGGAGTCGCATTTCTACATCTACTCTTAAGTTTCCAGTATTTATTCTTAAGTTTCAACCATTCTTAATCTTCTCATCATATCCCATAAATGTGAAAGCAGTGTGAAGCTTTAAAATGCTAGTTGCACATGATTACAATTAAACAATGTGGAGACTCCTAAGAAATGGGAAATGATGAGGAAGGGATACATGATGCGTGTAGGAATTCTTTGTGACTGATTATAAAATTCTTTTTTCTGGGATTTCTGCTTCAAGACTGATGGTAGAAGCAAAGGTTTTCCTGCTTTAAAAAAAAGGTGTAAAAAAATAAAATGTCCTAGACTTCTTAATCCAAAGATACCTTGTGTTATAACAATTAGACATTTTCATATTCATAAAATGGTAACATAAATTTTATTACCACAGCAGCACTTCATTTATTCCTAGCCTGATTTCCAGACTAATCTCAATATTCAAGAAAATATCTCAAAAGTAGCTGAAATTTAGGGCATTGAATAATGTTGCACAGAAGAAAAGCATATACAAGAGCATAAAAAGCTATGGTTTCTTCACTGATGTAATTTCACAATGTTAGATTTTTTCTTTTATTAAAAACTACCAGATGCAAAGACATGACTGGAAAGTTCAGGCACACGGGTCCGCCTTCCTGCCTCAGGTCCTGGGCAACTACCAGACAATCTGCAGGGTTAGGAGATAAAGTCACAGATACAGTGTGTTTGGCTAAACATTTTTAATAGATTATAATACCTCTGTTTGGCTCAAATAAATTATCCAGCCTTATTTGGTCCACTTTCCCATTTCATGCTTGGCTGAGCATTGACTTCTCTCAGAAAGCAAAGCAATGAAGAAAAGGGGAAAAAAGAAGAAAGATGAAAAAAGGAGGAGGAAGGAAGGAAGGGGGCCTGAGGAGGAGGACAGAGGACAGAGGAGCAAAAGTCAGGAAGTCAGGTACTGGTGGCCTATGCCTAAATTCCTAGCTACTCAGAAATGAGATCTGAGGATCACAGTTCAAAGCAAGCCTGGGCAGGAAAAGTCCACAAGACACTAAGCTCCAACCACCAGATAGTTCAGAGTAGAGCTGAGTGCCAGCCTTGAGCAAAAGCTCAGTGCCCAGGCCCTGAGTTCAAGCCCCAGGTCTGTCAAAACAAAAAGTCATTTTTATGTTCCAGACTTCCTTGAAGCCCATAGTTTGAAATGATATACGGAAGGGAAAACAATCACTCACCAAAGCTCAATAGCTTGTAGAACTGCTGTGTCATTCTATTGCATGTCCTACCAGACACGTATAAAATGTGCTTTGCTTGGCCAAAGAGCTATCCACAACTCCCTGCTCAAACACCTGATGACAGTGGACATTCATTTCAATGGGAACAAGTTAGTCTTTCAATTTTCCTTCTGTTGTACTCGTTACAATGTGGCCAGATTTACACTCTCTCTGTGAAATGCATTGGATTCCTCAGTCAATATTGGCTACAATATTAGTAATTTCTCAAGATCTTGCCTGTCATTTAAATGCAGACACAAAACTCACAGTCTCCTCATGGTGTCCATTTCAGTTTCAACATAGAACCATCATCATTTTACCAAAGACCAACTTTCTTACAGCATAGTTTCTATAAATAATGCACAAATAAATAATCTGCATATGCAAATTCAACCAATTAGAGATTGTACATCTTTAAGGGAAAAGCAGTGCATCTGTACTAAAACACATTCACACTGTTTTCTTGTCATTATGCCCTATAATATGGTATAAAATCTAGCTACACATTATTTCAATTATATAACTTACTGTAAGCAATCTAGAGAAGACAAAGTATATGAAAGATGTTTGTAGTTTATATGCAAATATTATACTGTTTTATATCAAAAGAACTTCATTAGCCACATGGGTTGTAGAGCCAACCCACTTCAGATACTAAGGGACATTGTAATTTGGGGGAAAGTTATGTTGCAGATACTATTTGGCAAGTTAAACATTAACTGCTCAACAAAACTCTAGTGTTAACAATAACTATATTAAAAAGTTAATGGCAGCAGCAACTTGTTGACAAGACTCTATGTGCGTATGTGTGAAGAATAAAAGCTCAAAGGAGCAAGGTGCCAGTGGCTCATGTCTGTAATCCTCAAGAGAATGATTTCTGAGAATCAAGGTTCAAAGAAAGCATGCACCAGAAAGTCTCTTATCTACAATTAATCACCAAAAAATCAGGAAACAGAGCTGTGGTTCAAGTGGTAGACCACTATCCTTGGGTGCAAAGGCTAAGGGATAGCACTCAGGACCTGAGTACAAGCCCTGGTGCTGGCATCAAAAAGTAAAAAAGCACAAAGAAAAATGAAAAAAAATGCACAGAAACATGTCAAAAACTGGGATGACTTAAAGGCTTTAAAAAAATCTCAGACTTTAAGGCAGACGGATGGGGTGAGAGATGTTGATGTTTGTGATGTATGATATCACAGTGGGTTACATTGTGCATTTCCCCAACTTCCTAGTGCTAACAGATTAAGGAATAGGTTCCTCAATTTGAGGAACACTGAGCTCTTTGGGAAGAAAAGGGAGAAGGAAGAGGAGGAAAAGAGGTGAGAAAAGTGGGAGAAGAGGTGAGAGGAACCGATAACAAAGAAGACTATCTAGACATATATTCTGACTCCCAGTTATAACATAATGTACAAGCTAGAGCTTGATACAATTTACTCAATTAGAGTAAATATGATCATTGTATTTTAAAACGTGTGAATATATTTTAAATAAAAGAATTAAAGCTTCATGTCCATAATGAAGACCAGATTGCCTATAAATTGAAATTATAATTTTTTTTTTTTACATTTTAGGTGTCAAAGCCTATAAGTATGCCCTTATAACAAAAACTGCATGAATCTAGTGATCAATGTAAGGAACACATTATGAAGGGAAATGAATACATTTCAACTACCATTCATGAAGAGAATAAGGCCTTCAACTGAAGAGGCAGTGACATCTCTGGATGCAATGACGTCAGAAGTGTCATCGCAATTCCAAATTATCCTGTACTCATAGAAATTCCAAATTTTGAGGGGAAGAAGTTCCACAGTAAGTTTAATGACAGTATTAATTCCACTTATTCTAGCTGTTGGAATACTAGCCCAAAGTTCATGGCTGTGGCTCTATTTACTATACACAAGTGCAACATTGACTGCATTTCAGGTATCTTAGAGCTGATCGGTTGGAGAAACTATTTGCTTTCTCTCCTGATTTTGTCCATCACCAAGGAAGACAAGGGATAGCTCTCAATTCAATTGGGAAGAAACTGGTGGAGCAGTGAACTCCTATTTAGCTCAGTTTCTCCTATCTCCATGTAAGAATCACCATTGTTAACACAAATTGGGGAGGGATGGGGGCATTGTGAAATTCCATGGCACTTTAAACCACCCCACCAAACTTCACCCATCTTGGCAAGCCAGGTTAGGTAGCAATGCTTCTGGGTGTAGCCAGTCATATCCTGGGTTTCAGGTTTCAGCCTGCAGCTCAGAGTCATCCATACACAGTTTTCACATTCTCCACTTCCACCAAACCACCCCAGAAAGTCTCTAACGTGGTAAGGAGGGCACCCAAACAATTTTCATGATAGGTCTTGGATGGCTTCCATTTGGGTCATGTCACAGAGTTGATTTTACACCCTTACAAAGCAATCAGAAGCAGAGCAGACTGTGGCCTTGAAAGAATGCTTGCTCCTACACATCGAATAAGATACAGTGAATTGAAACTCCATGTAGTATTGGTATCCTTTTACATAATTACCAACGGAATTACCACAGTGAGAAAGGGAAAGGAAGCCGGACATCGTGGCACACTTCTGTTTCCCAGATACTGGGGAACAGAGGTAGGGAGGAGCACAGTCATGAGTCCACCTGAACAAATGAAAAGCAAGGGAGGGAGGGAGGGAGGAGTTAAAGGGGAAGAAGGGTGAAAGGGGCAGAGGAAAAGGGAGAAAGGGGGAAGAGATAGAGGAAGGGGAGGGCTGGCCATCGCAAAAGACTATCCAAAGATAACTCAAAAGCCAAAAAAAAAAAAAAAAAAGGAACTGGAGGAGTGGTTTAAATGAAGCAAGGAAAAGGCCTCAAGTTCCAAGCCAAGCATCACAGAGCAAGAATTGGAAGAATTAGCTTCTTCATTTGTAAACAAGGCAGACAAAAGAGAAGAAACAAGAACACCCCTTCAAAAGGCAACTTGTCCTTGTCCACTCTCAGCAGAAAAGTCACTGAGCATGTCATGACCAGCCTTTTGGATTCAGTAGGCCTGCGAAAGACTTACTCGGGATATTCGTGGGGGCAACCTCATAACTGTGCCCTGTTCTGTGTCACAGGAAGTGGAGAATATCTGCCATTTTCATTTCCATAACATTCACCATTTCAAGTTGCTTATTCAAGTTGCTTAAGGTAAAAATGTTTCTGTTCTCTGTATCATTGAAAATGTATACAGCAAGAAATGGAGTTTTATATGCTCAAGTCAACTGGATTAGCAAAGGAACACAAAGGCTCTGACACCAGGGGGAAGAGTGCTCTATCTCAAAGCAAGTGTGACCATTTACGTCCATCACCATACTGGGGCGACCTCAATCCATCACCAGGATCTGTACTGCTCCCACTTGGGAATGAGGGGTACTTGCGCTTGTTGGCATTTACTCCCACTTTGTAAATAGTCATTTCATAAGTATAGAGGATACCTTAAGAAGTATCTACTTTCTGTGTATGCTCATACTAGGGCTTGAACTCAGGGCCTGGGCATTGCCCCTTAACTTTTTCGCTCAAGGCTGGCTTTCTATCACTTGAGCCACAGCTCTACTTTGGCTTTTCGGTGGCTATTGAAGGTGAGAGACTCATGGAAGTTCCTGCCTAGGCTGTCTTTGAATCTCAACCTTCAGATTGTAATCTCTTAAGAAGCTAGAATTATAACCGTGAGCCACCAACAGATGGCTTCTAGTCTCACTTTTACCTGTAGATGTGAAACACTCCACACAAGAAGTTCTCAACTTTAACCTCACTATTCATAGAATAGAATAGACTATCATCATATAGAACAGGCTGTCCATTCTATATTAAAAATCATGTTTAGAAAGTGGCTCAGGTAGTAGAGCTGAAGAGCTCAGGGACACAGCCCAGGCCCAGAGTTCAAGCCCCATGACCAAGAAAAAAAATATCATCTTTCTTTCATTTGGAATATCAGCAGATCAGCTACCAGTGTACCTTTATCTACCTATCCATCAATTCTTAGAAATTCAAAAGGCAACCAACAAACTTTGTATCCATTCCTACAGATTTTCTCAGGAGCCATATTTTCTTCTATTATGAATTTCTGAAACATAAGTATAGTTTTCTTTCTCTACCACCAAACCATTTAAACAACTTCCCATATTGTAAACATTTCATAGATTTAGGTTATATGCTCCAAAATGTACTCCTCTTGATTTTGCTTATCCCACATGGAAAGTCCTTTTCAAATTAACATTTGGTGTCATCTTCATGGAACTAGAAACTCCATGAGGATACAGGGCACGTCTGCCTCATTTGCCCCCCCCAAAAAAAAATCCCAAAATCTGGTACTGTTTAGAATTTATGCTAGGTAGAGAATTGACTAAGATGCTAAGTCGTTATTGCCCAGCTCTTACTTACAATGATATGACCAGTTTGTAAAAAGCTATATGTGGAAATGATTTGCACAAGATTGTGTAACATGTTAATGAAAAAGCCAAGGTGGCTTTCTTCATTTCCTATTCTTCATGGATGACACCACAGAGGTTCTTATACCTGTTTGCATTTCCTTAGCCTCAGGTCCTCAGCTCCTCCCACTAGCCCCCAGATCCACCCATACCTAATGAGCCACTCCTACTCACTACCTATCTACTTCCCCTTTACCCCCAGAGAGAGAAGCTGCCACGTGTATAAGGTGCAGACACCATGTAGCTCCTTCTCCCATGGGAACTATGGCCCCACTAATAAACCTCTTTTTGAACCTTCTTCTGCTGTCTGTGATGATCTCTGCATGGCCCTCTGGGATGGCCGGGACATATCTTTTCAACACCTAATAGGCTGAGGAGGCCAATGGTACTGATGAATGAGTTCTTATCACTTGAATGGTGTATCCATTCCCATCGTTCTTCATTGGCTGGACAGAGAAACCTTTCTGTAAATATGCCTGCTTTATGCATACTTCATGGAAGATCCAAAGAACACAACCTGAAGTAGAATTCTGTAGCCATATTGAAGAGCCAAGTTACTCTCATAGAGACAGTCAGGTATGACAGGGATCAAGCCACAAATAGCAGCTGTTATTTCCTTGTCTCTGCCATTGCTAACGCAAATCTGCTAAACATAGCTTTGATGAATTATTTGGGGTTCTTAAAAGAAAATTTTCTTTTGGTTTTCTAGAGCGTCTCTTGATCTTACAAAAAAGGTAAATATACCTTTCTACTGAGGACAAAGATGATATAATAATGACTGTCCAATTTTATGTTATAAATATCACTGTATAAATAAATCTGATTTGAATAGGTCTACGAGTCAGATGGAGAAGACACTCATTTTGGTAAACATCTCATATTGAAGCTGTAAAGACACTCTTTACTAAGTCCATGCCCAATAAATCCAAGTCTTTCTACCCGGTATACTTTAGTCTAAATGGTCTGTTTCCCCTGTCATTTTGGTGAACACTTTGGAGACAAAACTAGGTATCATGAAACACCCCAAATTCCACTGCTACAACACCAAGAGATACTGACATGCAAGATTATCTTTATAAATGACGTACCGATGATTAACTAACCGCCATGTACATTAGCTTTAGGTTCTGAGCAACTTTTGCAACATTTCCCACTTGTTCCTCTGTGGAGCAGAGGAAGGAATGTAAGAAAAAGACTAATGAACTCTGGGTGCAGGTTTAGTGGTAAGAGAATTTGCCTAGTCTTTCTGAGAAACTTACCAAAAAAAAAAAAACAACACAAAAAAACAGAAGTATTATTTAAGCTCTAAACACTAATATGCCAAACAATTTACATAAATCATACAATGGAGAAGGAATTTCTAGTCTTTTTTTTCCTGGTGAAAAAATGAAGTGCATTCATTTGATCACAGTCACACCATTATTTAGTATTATATCTAGGAATCCAGCTCTAAGATTGCAGTCTAGACATATCCAGGTCATTCTGGATTCCTTATTAGGCTTCTAGCTCTGGAGTCCCACTGCCCAGGGGACAAATCCTAAGATTGCTAGCACTTAAAACTCTCCTAGTTATAGAAAGTAAATCACAAAGAGTGTCTCCTACTGTCAGAAGCCATTCAATAAATCGTCCTCAAAGCCTTCCCACAGAGGCTACCTGGGAAAACCCCAGTAAGACCTGAGTTCTAGCAGAAGCCATCAGTGAGTATAAACAACACAACTTTGCTTCTTTGCTACCGACCCTTGGCTCTGAGACTCAGCCTGTCATCAAGAGTGTCAACTTCAATGGATGGGCATGTGTCCCCAGGAACTGAGTTGAGGTCACACTTGTCTCACTCTGTCCTGCAAACAGATGTCTGGGTGACAAGTCTTAGTCACACATGGCGAACAGTGTTTCCAGCCAAATCAGGTGGGAAGTGCCATATCTTCTTTCTAAGCCTTTTTGGCCAGCCAGCTCATTCCCTAAGATAATCCTGCATCAGCTGGTTTTCTCCAGAATCTTTTACTTTTAACACAAAGCCTGCGTTTGGGTGATGTCTTGTTATTGGACAAGCAGAACTGAGTTTATTTCTGTAACTCACCAAAAACCCCATCTGGTTCTGTGTGTTTGAATGTGCCCCTTCAGAGTTCCCTCCCAAGGAGCAGGTAAAAACTGATGTAATGCAGAGTTCTAGTGGTGGCAAGAAGGAAAGCAGGTGATAGAGCAACCAATAAACAACAACCCAAGGGAATTGCTGTTTATTATTCACTTATCACATTAAGATGGAAAAACAGGGCTCGGAATATGGCCTAGTGGCAAGAAGCTCTCTGTTTGATTCCCCAGCACCACATATATGGAAAATGGCCAGAAGGAGCTCTGTGGCTCAGGTGGCAGAGTGCTAGCCTTGAGCGGGAAGAAGCCAGGGACAGTGCTCAGGCCCTGAGTCCAAGGCCCAGGACTGACCAAAAAAAAAGCAAGATGGAAAAACAAGGTCTGTAATAATCATCCCAGGGAATATACAGCAAACTCTTAAGGATAGCTTTCTCCCAGATGACAAGAGTTCAATCACTGTCCTACTTGAAGCAAAATAAAAACAATAGTATCTCCTCTGGAAATAGAACTCAGTGTGGTCAATTTTCAACATTTTACCAAGTTTGTTATGAATCTTCCAAATTAAATTTAAGCTCCCCACATACACACAGCCAGTGTACTGGATTTTTTTGTATATTCAAAAGATGCTCTTTCCTGCCAGGTGTGATTTGTGAAGTCCTATACCTATCCTACCCACTGTCGGGGGAATTAACATCATCTCTATGGGGCAGGGGCAGCTGTGATTTCATTCCTGTGCTGGAAAAGTTCTTCCCTTGAATATCTTACTTCTGAGGTTTTTCTCAACTACTCAGGATGAAACACACAATGTCAAACATCCACGCTTTGTCTTCTCATCAAAAGCCTTCACGGAAAAATAATATATCTCAAAGATGTTCAAATACAAACACTAAATACAAATACAAATACTAAAAGCTTTTATGCTGTATAACCTGAAAATTGAAAAGTCTAAACTGTGCCTGAACTAGTTATCATGAGACAAAAACCAACCTCAAACTATAAGAAATTACAGGCAGTAGTCCTTTTTATCCCCAGTCCCAGGGCTTGGACTCAGGGTCTTGGGTGCTATCCCTGAGCCTCTCTGTGCTCAAGGCTAGCTTTCTACCACTTGAGCCACAGTGCCTTTTCCAGCTTTTTCTTAGTTTGTTGGAGATAAGATTCTCATAGACTTTGCTGACTAGGCTGGCTTTGAACTGCAATTCTCAGATCTCCACCTACTGAGTAGCCAGGATTACAGGCGTGAGCCAGCAGTGAACAGCAGCCGCAAAGTTTTTCACAGTCACCTGCAGCTTAATCATAACTGGGGCGTATGCTAAGGGCTGTGCTGTTGCCATCCCACTGCTGAGCAAACATCACACAGCTCACTCACACAAACTAAGCTGGCTATGACATCACTAGGTTACACAATCTTAGGGGTCCACTGTTTTATTTGTGACCTGTCTTCGGTTGAAGTGTCATTATGAAGCACATGACTACATTGAAATGAGCTCTTCCATATGAGAGAAAAAGACTCATTTTCCATGCATAAGGATGAAAGAAACTAGAATGTTCATAAATACATTCACCATGTTTATCTAAAGAACTTCTTGAGATTCATGGGAGTTTTGATGCCTTATATAATATTGTATCCACTAAATGCCTTCCCCTGGCCATATTCCAAGAGCTTTTAAATTGTTAGGTCTACAGACAACAACCAAGGCTCAGAAGTCTCTGAATGAAGATTTAATGATTCGGGGGTGGGGGTTAGGGGTGCTCATTCACTACCCTTTCGTCTCTATCCTTCTAATACACACTGTCACTATGGTTTCTTATAACTACACAGAAAAATGGACAACATGGAAGAATATTTCTGGCAAGGTACTGAGAACAAAATAAAGAACTAATTTCCTTTAGTCTTCATTTTTACCTACAGGTCAGATCACTTGCGAATATAATAACCACAAAAAACTCTGCACTAATATAACATTAGACACCAGGGCTTCACAGCTATTCAGACCATGTTCACCACGAACACTGAAGTTATTTAAAAAAATTGAAGATGACTTTTCAATCCGGGATACTAAGAAATTTGTATATCCCCTTGCCAATATTTTTCATGGTGATTAGCTCTTTTTTCCCCCCTCACAGACACTGGTATGCTGCTTAAAATAATATTTGTGGCTTTACTCACCATCTGTCAAAGGAGACATGTTGATTTTCTTAAAGCAAGTTGGGTCTGCATTCTTTCTCTGTTACTGTTACAGGTAGACCTGACAGGCATATGATCTTTTGTTTGCAAATGCTCTCCTCTAGATGGAACCTAGTTAAGTTTCATTTCTTACCTGCTGGACAGTTGCACTCAGAAGGTGTTTCCCTTGTGATTCTCAGTGTAGCCATGTGTTTGTAGGATTCCTGTAGGAAAAGAAGATATATTAAGAGCTAGCAGTAGTATCCCAGTTCTGTGAGTTCTTCAGGGACTCTTCCTCTGTGGCTGTTAATAATGTTTGATAGCCTGCACAAACAGCATTTATGTAAGTGAATGGATCTTAGGCAATGCTAACAGTACTCAAGACATAATTATGTTTTTAATTTAAAAATCAATTTAACATTGACATAGATTGATAGATTTGGGTAATACCTTTCTTCATTATTCAACTATCACCACCCGCTCCCTGCACAGCCAAGGCAAAACTCCGGCACTAACGATGCAGCTCATGGCAATGTGTGTCCTATCAATAACAGCCAATGTTGTAGACATACTTTATCACATTTGGGCTGCAACTACTGCATCTCTCCACTGGCAGAAAAACTACCCTCTCCCTACTGGAGTCTAAGTCATCTCTAAAGGAATCCCTTTCAATTCTCCATTCATCAATATCTGAGCACAACCTCTGTTAACTCTCCCCCTCCAAAAAAACAAAGGAAAACTTTTTTTTCCAATTTTTAAAACATTTAATATGAAAAGAATTCGGAGTTAAATGAATTTTTAAATCTATGGGCTTATTTCACTTTTAAGAGTGCTTACCATTCTCTATTGATAAGGCCTAACCTTATCAAATGAAAAACAGATGTGAGCATTACAATGAATATTCTCCATACAACTGAGAATGCTGAGAGCCCAGACTCCACAAAACTAAACAGCCGGGCAAAGCCCCTACTGCCATTGCAACATGCAATCCTTAAGGAAGACAGAGGGAAGATCCTACACACAGACTTGGAGAGAAACCAAAGAAGGGACTTGAATAAATAGATACCACAGAGGCTCACACATCCCAAATCAACTGTATAACCAGTAAGGTTGGATGCTGTAGACTGACTGAACCTGTGCAAAATTCTATCCACATGCAACTCCCCCTCGAGCAAGGCCCAGCCTCACACACCTGAGCCAGAAGTCGCTCCACTCAAGTATTATGGTCTTCAGCTGATCCGCCTTCTTGGGCAGCAGGGGAATGGAGGGTGCCCTTTTAGCAGATTCTAGGGTGAGGATCCTCGCCTGAAGGTCGTTGGTTTTCACCCCAAGTTACAGACAAGAAATCACGGCCATCCCGGAGAAGAGGGTCGCCAGGGTGGTGCACGGGGGCATAGCGCAGGTGCAATGCTGCCTGGAGGGGCTGGGTTCTTCAGATCCAGCCTCTCGCCCTGCTCCCTTCCCCGCGGGCTTCTTCACCAGCATGGTAGGGGGGGTCCTCTGGCCACCTTCTACCTCCTGCCAAGACAAGTGGCCAGAGGAGAAGCGACAAGTCCTCCAAAGTTCAGTCCTGGCGGCTGCACAAGTAGTTGGCAGAGTAGGTGCCAGGCAGGCGCGGTGAGGGACCTGTATGGGGCTCAGCACGGGGACCCGCAGGCAAGGACCATCCTCAGCCTGTGGCTCTCCTCCCAGCTGGGAGAAAAACAAACAAAAATAACTAATGCTCTCCCCTGCACTCCTCTGAGCTCCTCTGCTCTCCTCTTCTGCTCTACACTGTTCTCCTCCTCCGCTCTCCTCTTCGCCTCTCCTCATCCGCTCTCCGCCTCCTTTGCTCTCTTCCTCCTCTGCTCTCCTCCTCCTCTGCTCTCTTCCTCCTCAATTGGATGATAAACTTGGCTTAAGGTGTGTTAGGGAGATAGAAGCGTAAAGGTAGAAGAGGGAAATGGGTTTCAAATGTACCCTAAGTGCATCAAGTATTGAAAATGAGTACTTCATTTGTGGCTCTGCAACAATCTAACATGTCCTCGGACCCTTTTCGTGCCAATAAGATAGAGGAGAGTTGTGTGACAGATCTCTGGTCTTGCAGGCTTTAGGTTGTAACAGAAAGGAGAACTAGATGGTTCTGAATGTTTATTCAAGGTCCATCCACCCACTTCCTCACTTTCAGCCCTCCCATTATGTTCTTAAGCTTCAAGGAAATAAGTGTTTCTGTTCTCTCACCCGATCCACTCCATTCCCCCCATGTACGGTCCAGTGCCAGGTGCTAGCAAGATCAACAGGGAGCAAGGTGTGGGTACTGTTCATTGGGCGCTGCAGGCTTGCTGTGTTGGCTGGTCCCTCTGGAAGGAATGCTGGTGGCTCCCCTACCCTCTCCTCCTCGTGGGAGAGACCCCCATGACCTGCGTTTGCATTTGCCTCTGTGCTTATATAGCCTCTGTATTTACACCTGCCCATGCTAGGGCAAATAGGCTTCCCCTAGTTCTTAAGCAATGAGCCAGAGCTGTCCAGTCAACGGTGGTTTGGCAGCATTATGCTGCCTTTAGCCATTTGAGAACCCTATGAAATTGGTCATGGCCCCTTCCAGGATGTGCAGCCTACCAGAGTGCACAGGCATGAGGCAGAAATAGCAGGGCCTCCTCTTGAGCACAGACCCCTCTCCTCCCCCCTTGTTCCTTTGCTGGGGCTGGCAAGCCTCATAGGCAGGGTGGCCCAAAGAGCTAGGATGGCCAGCCAATGACAGGTAAGATCCCTCAGGGGGATGACCTAAGACAGGCGCTTTCTCGAGTAGGACATCCACCAGCTTATTAAACAGAAAAGGAGGAGATGTTGGGCGCACCGCCTGACCCCGACTGTGCACGCCCTGGAGGTGTGTGACTGTTGCACCACCTCCTGGGAGAGGGATCCTGGCTAACCCCGCCTGCCTTCGGGGCCCGGAACTGGAAGGCAGCTCTAGGCAGTAACCTGGGGGCGGTCCTGCTGGTAGTGACATAGACTCAGGCCGCCCCTTAGGGAAGTCCCATGGCCTTCCACCCTTGACGGACAGCTCCAACCGCCAATTGTAGCCCCTGACTAGGTAAGTTACACCCCTCCTCTTCCTGCTGCCATTGCCCATACTTAAGATGGGGTTCGCGCCAATAAACAGAGAGCGGTCTTGAACTCTGCCCAAGTCGACTGACCATCTAACTGTGGCATAAAGGTTGGGTTGGGCTGCGTGCGGGCGACTTGCTGCTTAGTACCTATTCTGGGTTCACCCTCGGCGGGGCGGGGCACGCCTCCTTGCCTCTCCTGCTGGTCAGGAGAGCGCCCGGGGTGCAGGGCCCCCTGCATCTGTCCATCCATCTGTCTGTCTATGTGTCTGTCTCCCTGTCCATCTGTCTGTCCATCTCTTGTGCGTCTGTCTGTCTCCCTGTCTGTCTCTATGTTGTCCTGTCTGTCCGTCTGTCTGTGTGTCTGCGCCTCCGTCTGTGTGTCCGCCCGTCCCTCCTTTTCCGTCTCCCAATCCACATGTTCGTCCCTCTGTCCGCCCCTCCATTCCTCCGACTGGACTGTGTCTCTCTGTCTGGGAGACGCTCCCAGCACCACCCAAGGAGGATTCAGCACCCAGCACCACCACCCAAGGAGGACTCAGCACTCAATACCACCACCCAGGAGGCCTCAGCACACAATACCACCACCCAGGAGGACTCAGCACCCAGCACCACCACCCAAGGAGGACTCAGGTCTGTCTGTCTGTCTGTGCATGGCACCTGCACCCCCGAGGCCCCAAGGCCTGTCCTCACCGGGGTGCCGCCTTGGCTTCCCCATCCCCAAGAAAGGAGAATGAGATGCCCAGGAGCCAGGAAACCCCCAGGAGAAGCGAGAAAGGGGAAGCGGCATCCAATCCCCGTCCGGAGTCCAGAAACGTCAGGACCCAGCCGCCCCAAGCTCCCCAGGACACCCACCCGGGGGTCCACACCTGACAGCCCAAACCCACGGAACCGAGACAGGCACCCTGGCTTCCCCACACCCGACCCGATGTGCCAATGGCCTGCAGTGAGTGTGAAAGCCCAGGGACCACCAGGGAGGAGAGGGAGGGGGAAGGAGAGAGGGATGAGATCAAGCACCCATCCCCCACCCACCCACCCAACAGCCACCCACCCACCCACCCACCCAATTATCCACCCACCCACCCATCCACCCACCCACCCACCCACCCAACCATCCACCCACCCACCCATCCATCCACCCACCCACCCACCCACCCAACCATCCACCCACCCACCCATCCATCCACCCACCCATCTACCCACCCAACATTCATCCACCCACCCATCCACCGATCCACCCAATCATCCACCCACCCACCCACCCACCCATCCCCATTGCTCTCTCCACAGTGCTCTCCGGTTCCAGGCCTCCTGCCCCGATCCTCCCCTGGTCTGCAGCCTCCATCTTCCTCGCCCTCCTCCTCCTCCTCCTCCTCCTCGTCCTCATGGCTGAAGCTCATCCGGGTAACTCACCTCCTTTCTGGGTTCTCCATCAGCCCAAGGGAGGATTCGAACTCAGTACCCTCGTATGGGTGATCCTGACTTCTCACCTTTGTTCCTCGTGACCCCCCAACCCAACCAGAGACTCCCACACCATCTTCTGGAAGCTTCCCCGCGCCCTCCTGACCCCTGAGACCCCCCCAACCCGGGGCCCCCAGTGTTGGGGGGGGCAACGTAACACATTGTGGGCCATGCGGGCGGCCGGGATTCGAGCCCACATCCACCCGTCCGTCCGTCTGCCCTGCAGGCTCCTGAGCGCCCGCGTTCCCTGTGTCAGCGACAAGTTGACTGGTGAAGATGGACAGACGGACGGACGGAGGGACAGAGGGACATGGGGGGCTGGGGGGTTGGGCGCTGACAGACAGACAGCGATGGGAATCGAGACACAGACAGACATGAAGACAGACGGACGGACAGACAGGGAGACAGGGAGATGGACGGACAGATGAACAGACAGACAGACAGACTGGGAGTCAGATGGACAGACCTGGAGACAGACAAACAAGCATGGACAAGAGATAGGCAGACAGATGGACAAACAGACATGGAGACAGACAGACAGGGAGACGGACAGACAGACACACAGCAGACAGATGGACAGACAGACAGACAGGGACACAAATGAGCAGGACAGACAGACAGGTGGACTTGGAGACAGACAGACAGAACTGGAGACAGACAGATGACAAAAAGGCACAGATGGACGGATGGACAGATGGACATCATGGAGACAGATAGACAACAGAGGGAGACGGACAGACAGATGAGCACACAGTGAGACACACAGGGAGACAGACAGTCATGGACAGATGGACCTGGAGACAGACGGACAAACACACTGAGCAGATGGTCAGACAGACAGACGGAGAAACGGAGACAGACAGACGGACAGATGGATGGACAGATGGACAGATGAGCAGACGGGCAGACAGACATGGAGACAGACGGACAGATGGACAAATGGATGGACAGACAAAGAGATGGACGGATGGACACACGGACAGCCGGACAGCCGTGCACCTCCCCCTGTCCTCCGCTGGGAGGAGGATGAGAGGAGGAGGAGGAGGAGGAGGAGGAGGAGGAGGAGGAGGAGGAGGAGGAGGAGGAGGAGGAGGAGGCGGAGCCATGGCCCGTGGTGGAGCTGAGCCTGCAGCCTGGGCCCTGATCATGTCGCCACCGGGGTCACCCCAGCCCCCCCCCCCGCATGCACACACGTACCCAGGGTTAGGGTACTGAGTCCTCCTGCGTGGGTGCTGGGTGCTCAGTCCTTCTCCCATGCCTCCACACAAGGTGCTGGGTGCTCAGTCATCCTGTGTGGATGCTGGGTGCTCAGTCATCCTGTGTGGGTGCTGGGTGCTCAGTCCTCCCCCGGCATCTCCACACAAGATGCTGGGTGCTCAGTCCCCCCTGGCGTCTCCACACAAGGTGCTGGGTGCTCAGTCCTCCTTTGTTAGTGCTGGGTGCTCAGTCCACCCCCGGTGTCTGCATATGAGGTGCTGGGTGCTCAGTGCTCCCGTGCCTCCACACAAAGTGCTGGGTGCTCAGTCTTCTCATGTGGGTGCTGGGCAGTTAGTCCTGTGTCCCACACGAGGGCCTGGGTGCTCAGTCCTCCTCCCATGAATCCACAGGAGGCACTGGGCGCTCAGTTCTCCTCCCGTTCCTCCACACGAGGTGCTGGGTGCTCAGTCCTCCTGTGTGTGTGCTAGGCGCTCAGTCCTCCTCCTGTGCCTCCGTGAGGGGTGCTGGGTGCTTGGTAGCTCTCTGGGCCGCAGAGACTGGCTCACTGTCTGTCGCTCCGGCTGCCCACAGGGGAAGGGAGAGACGGACAGACGGGTGGACACAGAGACAGGGAGGGAGACAGACAGACAGGAACAGGCACTGACACAGACAGACAGACAGACGGGGTGACACAGACTGAGACAAACAGACAGACAGACGGTTAGACCGGGTGTTGGACAGTCAGGCAGCTAGAGAGACACAGACAGATGGACAGGGAGATGGACAGACAGACAGACAGACAGACAGACAGACAGGGAGACAGACGGATGGACGGACAGATGGACAGACAGAAAGACAGACAGGGAAACGGAAAAATGGACAAACAGACATAGATGGACGGATGGACAGGGAGACTGACAGACGGATAGATGGACAGACAGATGGATGAAAAGACACAGACGGAAAGACAGAGACACAGACGGACGAACAGGGAGGACAGATGGACAAATAGGGAGACAGGGAGAGAGAGACAGATGGACAGACAGACGGACAGACAGACAGATGGACAGAGAGGGAGACGGACACACAGACGGATACACAGGCAGTGTGACAGACACAGAGACAGATGGACGGCAGACAGACGGATGGACAGACAGACGGACAGATGGACGAACAGGGAGACAGATGGACAGACAGACATGCAGTGAGAGACAGACGGACAGACAGATGGGCAGACGGACAGACAGACAGACAAGGAGACAGACGGATGGACGGACAGACAGGGACCAATGAACGTAGACAGATGGACGGACGCACAGAGCGACAGGCGCACAGGGTCCCAGGCCTGGGGACAGACAGACGGACAGACGGATGGGCAGGGAAACCGAGGCAGACAGACAGACGGGTGGACACAGGGACAACTGAGAGAGAGACGGACAGACGGACACACGGACAGGCAAGGGGCCTAGGGGAGGGCGGGGAGGAGGGGGACTGGGGCTCGAATCCCGGCCCGGCACCCAGCCACCCGGCACCCAGCTACTCAGCACCCAGCACCCATTACCCAGCCATCCAGGTTCTCAGCCCTCAGCACCCAGGTACTCAGCACCCCAACCCCCACTACCCAGCCAGCACTCACCTACTCAACACCCAGTACTGAGCACCCAGGTGCTCAACCCTCAGTGCCCTCAGCACCCAGCGAACCAGTACCCAGCACCCAGCCACCCACTACCCAGCTACCCAGCAACCAGCCACCCACACAGCTACCCAGCTTCCAAGTACCCAGCCACCCAGCACCTAACCCCCCAGCACCCAGTACCAACACCCAGCCAATCAGCATCCAGTCCCCAGCTACTCAGCACCCAGCCACCCAGCACCCAGTACTCAGCATCCCAGCCAGCCAGTACCCAGCTACCCAGTACCCAGCACCCAGCCACCCAGCACCCAGCTACTCAGCACCCAGATGCCAGCCTTCAGCATGCAGCTACTCAGCACCTAGCCCCCATTACCCATCATGCAACTACTAAGCACCCAACCAGTACCCAGCACCCAGCGACTCAGTACCTAGCCACCCAGCACCCAGTACCCAGCACCCAGCTATTCACCACCCATGTACCCAGCACCAAGTACCCAGCAACCCAGCACTCAGCTACTCAGCACCCAGTATCCAGTTATTTGGACCTCAGCATCCAGCTAGTCAGCACCCAGCCACCCAGCTACTCAACCCAGTACCTAGGACCCAGCCGCCAACCACCCAGCACCCAGTACCTAGTACCTAGCCAATCAGCGTCCAGTACCCAGCTACTCAGCACCCAGCCACTCAGCTACCCAGCTACCCAGCACCTAATCCAGCACCTGGTACCCAGCCAACCAGCACCCAGCACCAGGACACAACCACTCAGCACCCATCACCCAGTACCCAGCACCCAGCCAACCAGCCCCCAGCACCCAGCTACTCAGCACCCAGATACCCAGCACCCAGTACCCAGCTACCCAGCACCCAGTACCCAGCTACTCAGCACCCAGCCACCAAGCTACCCAGCTACCCAGCACCTAATCCAGCACCTAGTACCCAGCCACCCAGCACCAGGACACAACTACTCAGCACCCATCACCCAGTACCCAGCACCCAGCCAACCAGCCCCCAGCACCCAGCTACACAGCACCCAGACACCCAGCACCCAGTACCCAGCTACCCAGCACCCAGTACCCAGTACCCAGAACCCAGCCACCCAGCTAGCCAGCACCCAGTACCCAGCTACTGAGCACCCAGTTCCCAGAACCCTGCTACTCAGACCCCAGGCACCTAGTACCTAGCACCCAGCACCCATCTAACCAGTACACAGCACCCAACTACTCAGACCACACCATCTAGCTACTCAACACCCAGCTACCAAGCACCCAGTTACCCAGCACCCAACCACTCAGCACCCAGTACCTAGCACCCAGACACCCAGTAACCAGCCCCTAGCCACCCAGCACCCAGTACCCAGCACCCAGCTACCTAGTATTTAGCACTCAGCACCCAGCACCCCCAGCTTGCAAATTGCACACCCGTGTATCATTTTACCCTGTTTTGACTCCACTGCCTCTGTCCTGCCTGTCCGCTCTGCCCCACCCGGCCCCCCATCCATCGCCCATCCTGCCCTGGCCTGAGCCTTCCTGTGCCCCAAGCAGAAACAACAGGAAACCGCCAGGGTGGGGCGGGGCTGGCCAAGGAAAGCAAAGATTTATCATTTCAACTTCACATCTGAGTAGGTCATTAAGAATGGGTAGCCATTTGACAGGCAGATACCAATGGGGAAGATTCCAGGAAGAAGAGACAGAGACAGGAACACAGGAAGAGAACAACTCTCTAGAAACCAGGAATTCCTGCTGCTGAATGCCATAAGCATTGTGAAAATTAAAAAGAAGCTGGGGTCAATTTGGGCTCCATCATAAGGCAGTGGAAAAGAGGTATTTAAGCATAAGATCTACATTTTAGAAGTGTCCCAATGTGCAGGGTGCTGGTGGCTCATGCCTGTCTGTCATCCTAGCTACTCAGAAGGCTGACCTTTGAGGATCATGGTTGAATGCCAGTGAAGACAAGAATGTCTGTTAAAGAGTCTCATCTCCAATTAACTACAAACAAAAACAAAAACAAAAACCTGGAAGAGGCACTGTGGCTCAAAGAGACAGAGGACTAGCCTTGAAAGGAAAGGAAGAAGGGCTGGGAATATGGCCTAGTGGTAGAGTGTTGCCTTGTATACATGAAGCCATAGGGTTCAATTCCTCACCACCACATATAGCAAAAAGCAGGAAGTGGAGCAATGGCTCAAGTGGTAGTGTACTAGCCTTGAGCAAAACAAAACAAAAAGCCTGGGACAGTGCTCAGGACCTGAGTCCAGGACTGGCAATGAAGGAAGGAAGGAAGGAAGGAAGGTAGAAAAGAAAGAGAGGAAGAAAGAAAGAGAGAAAGGAAGATAGTGAGTGAACTCAGGGTCAGCACCTGCGTTCATGCCCCACAAACAATAACAACAACAAAGAATCCACAAAATGCTAGTTTTCCAATAAAATATTATATATTTGTTAGAAATATGTTGCTAACTTACGAAAAAAAGACCCTAACACTTCAATTTTTAAATTTAGCTCAAATGAGCAAAGCAACAGGCAGAACTTCATATGGTCCTATTTAAAAGGATCACATTGGCACTGAACTACATTGAGCTCCTATATCATCATCAGTATAGAGAAAATGAGTCTAACCTTACATTTCTTGTTTTTCAGAAAATGGAAAATGCTGAACTCTCATATAATTATTACTTCTAAATGGGCATAATTAGTTGGTTGAGAGCAATCATGATAGACCTAGTAGTTTTCAATGTTATCAAAAGTTCTAAAGGCCATCTTTGATCAGCAATCTTATTTTAGAATAATCCTCACAGCTACCATGTGCCAGCAAAAAACTCAGCCTTATAATTAGAAAGACAGCATCACCTCCACTTGGAGTAGCCAGCAGCCTCTCAATGTGTTTTCCTTTTTTAAATAAGAATATATAATTACTTATTTATTGTCAAAGTGATATACAGAGGGATCACAGATCCATACATTAAGCCATGTTTTCTTATATGCAAATTATGATTTCAATACATACCCGATCTAATATTCAGGATGTTTTAGGAATGAAATGAGATAATTAATGTAGGATCAATTACCAACAATTTTTAGAAAGCCGAGCTGTATGAAAGCTCACACCTCATTGTTGGATCCTCAGAATTCATAGCATCTAGGACCATGCAACTCATTGTGTTTTACATCACACTTCTTCATATACATATGGGACCATCATATTATATTTCATTGTCCTTTCAAGGGTTCTACTCATTTATTTTTTTAAAGAAAATCTCAATACCAAAATGTGCACTCTAGTTCTCTAATTCTCTAAGAATAATGTAGTTTGCTGCATACAAACTACTGTCATCATGTAGTTCTAAGCCATATAGATTGAACATAACAAAATGTGTTAAAATTAAAACACATGATTTAGCCAGGCACCTGGGGCTCATACCGGTAAACCTGGATACTCAGCAAGCTGAGAAGCATACGGTCAGGGTTCAAAGCCAGCCCATTCAGTAAAGTCCAAAAGACTCCATCTCCAATTAACCAGTGAAATGCTGGGCTAGATGTGTAAGTGGCAGAATACCAGCTGAGTGGGCATACATGCCAGGATGAAGCCTTGAATTCAAACCTTGTTACTACAGGTGGTGGGAGAGGAGAGGAGAGAAAAGGGGAGGACAGGGGAGAGGATGGGAGATGAGGAGAGGGGAAGAGAGGGGAGGACAGGAGAGGAGAGGAGAGGAGAGGAGAGGAGAGAGAGCACAATACATGGTTTAATAAGATTCTAATAGTTCAATACCTATTTTTGTAGCTTTAGACTGGTTTACAGAAGGAAAAGATATTTCACAAGTGAATGAACAATTATGGAAAGCAAATTGCTGTCTTCCACATAATAAACACATAAACAATCTTCCAAGTAATGTTTTACATCTACATAACTGATAAACTAGAAAATATGCCAAAATACTTGAATTAGGAAAAGCAGTTCATCACTTAAAATATTGTAATTTATCTTTACAATCAGTTTGTAAAAACAACAACAACAAAAACAAAAAGTAGCTGCTAAGTGCCAGTGGCTCTCACCTGTAATCCTAACTTCTCAGAAGCCTATGAGCTGAGACTCACAGCTCAAATCCATCCAGGCAGGAAAGTCTATGAGACTCATCTCTAAATAACTACCAAAAAAAGCTGGAAGAGGACCTGTGGTTCAAATGATAGTCTGCTAGCCTTCAGCACAAGAACAGCACCCAAGCCCTGAGTTCAAGCCTCAGGACTGGCATAATGAACAATCATAAATAGACCCAACATATTCGACTAGCAATGTGGCTTAGCGGCAGAGTGCTCACCTAGCATGCATGAAGCCCTGGGTTCCATTCCTCCCCACCACATAAACAGAAAAAGGTGGAAGTAGTGCTGTGGCTCAAATAGTAGAGTGCTAGCCTTGAACAAAAGCAGCTCAGGGACAGTGCTCAAGCCCTGAGTTCAAGCCTCAGAACTGGCAAAATAAAAACAACATTAAATTAAGTATATAACTCTCCTGGTAATACTAATGAGAAATCATTAGTCCAAGGCCCAGGACTGGCCAAAAAAAAAAAAAAAAAAGAACCTAAATGCTTACATACAGTACTTAGAAATTTTCTAAGTACTATCTGCTGTGTATCTGTTTTCTAATACTGTACAGTAATATGGTAATACTATCATGACATTATAGCTGATTAATATACTCTATGAAGTTTTTAGTAAGTGCAACCACAGGAACAGCAGCTAACTGAGTATACCCACAAGTAATTGAGACCATGAGTGACATGTGGATGAACTTCTCTTTGTGTTTAAAAAACAAAATGAGTTTTCACACAAAAGGAGAAGGGACGGACTCACGGGAGGGGCCCAGAGAAGGTGATATCTACCAACTTTTTCGAAGTGACTATGTAAGGAATTAAAAACATAGTCCTCTATTTTGAGAATTGTACTCAAGTCAAAAGTCCCTTCTGGTGGCCACCCATCTTGAAAGTGAGCCACTCAGAAGAGCAGAGAGTCACCCACTTTCCTTTCTTGATCTCTACACTATTATTGTGAGTAACTTCCTTCCAGTGGGCTAAAGTCAAGTCCACGGGAGTGGAAGGGACGTTGCCCATGCCTATCAGTCTCGTCAGTTGTGCAGTCCACAAAATAACAAGAGGTAAAACAATTCCAATAAAACAGAAGAAACAATACACACAGGCCTGATATTTAAAAGACTGACAAAATGGAGATCTCCTAAGCTGATCCGCTGGCTCCTGTGAAGAAGCAAAAGTAGCAGACCCAAGATCAAGGTGGGCAGGTTGAGCCTCTGTTAGGAGGCCCTCCTGGTCAGTTCCTGCCAAAAAGCGAACTGACTTGCACCATACAAGAAAGACGAGGTTGGACGATCACGATGGGCACCCCACCACCTTGGGACCAAGAGAAGGAAGAAGAGGCAAGGGATTCTGGCACACAGGCCTGCCCCGCTCTCTGCTTGCAGCTCCATGCTTCTTGGTGTAGACCTGAGCGGTAATGAATGCCTTCCCTGGTTGGGGCACTACTGGGGGACTAATCCTGTGGTCCTGTTGCATTCCCATTTCTCCCTTGATTTCTTTCCACCAAAGTTTGTTGCTACCCAGGTCACCCAAGCTGCATGGTTGAAGGAACGGGATACTGGTGAGGACAGCAGCTAGAGGCACAAGTGCCAATGGACTGGCCAGTAAGCAGAGCTGGGCTCCTTAGCCACGCCCACCACAAGAATATCACCCTTGACTTGAGCAAGTAGGACACAGTCCGGGGAAACCCTTTAGCACCTTCCAAGCCACTGTGTACTGGGTGCGCTCGCATGTGCATATGTGTGCCCGTACTTGCTTACATGCGTGTGTGTTTGTTCCTGATGCTGTACATGGGTGTGCTTACTAAGCCAAAGTCTGTGTATGTGTAATATGTATGTGGATGTAGATCCAGGAGGACCCGGCACAGTGTGTTATGAGTGAGCATGTGGAGGTGGCGGGAAGGGAGAAAGAGAAAGAGAGAGAGAGAGTCATCTCGCCTATGAGGAATTCTTTGTTCATGTGCGGTTGTATGAGTGTGTCATGTATGAGGTTGGACATAGGGAGTTCCAATTGTGTGCATGTTTACTTGCTTATTTGAAGTTCCCAGACACCAATCATTTGGCAAAGTCTCTCCTTTTGTGCTGTCCTCTGCACAAAGGTCTCCGGACTTGAGGCCAGGGATACCTAGCTGCCTCTGCTCTTGGAGATCTGCATGACAGTGACAATGACGCCTATGAATAATGTTGCTGGGTGCTAGTGTGCCTTGGTCGAGGCAGGGAAGGGTCAGATATCCCTTTCCCTAGTGTCTTAGCAGAGCTTCCTGCAGGAGCCTTAAACATATGGCTGTGAGCCATGGGCACCAGGATTGCCAGCTCCTGCCTCTAGCCAGTATAATCCTTGGCTGCTCAATAGCAGGAAGTAGCAGGCAGGGATCTGGGCCAGAGAGGCCAAGGCAAGCGGGAAGACAAGAGTTAAGCAGACACTAGCGCAGAAAGGAGATGCCCAGATTCGCTGACCTGCTAACCTTGTATCTCCCTTATGCTCTGAGCAAGAGAGATGATGTTGATGGTGAGAGAGGTGACGGATCCATACACCAGCCACTTCCAGGACTGGCAAGGGCAGAGGCAGTGGGGAGCTGTGTCACACAGGTTCAACCAGGATGTGGGAAGATGGAGCAGGAAGGGAGGTGGAAAGTGTATTTGCCTAGGACCCTGGCCCAAGCTGTTCCCAGCAGAATGGCCAGGGGAGGGATGTGCGGCTCTACACATCCTGTGCATCCCCGAAGGCCTGTGAGAACTAGTGAGAACTTACAGCAAACCCCCAAGGGGCCCTGTGTCCTTTTTGCTATGGCAACTCCAGTTGGAACACTGGCTCAAGTCAGCAGGAGGCGCCTAGTACCTGGCCACATCACAGAGCTACAAAACATATGGGCACTGCCCAGAGGCTTCCCAGCACCCCAGGTGCAAATGCACTGTTAGTGAGGCACCAGGAGGCCCTGCTGGCCTGTGAGCACCAACTGCCTACCTCTAAGCAGCCTTACTACCCCTCCTTTATGGCTGTTCCTGTTGGAATGCAAATGAAAGCACACATCAACAAAGTGGGCAAGGAATGGAGAAACAAAACATCCGACCACCCCCTGGAGGCTTTGCTGCACAGTGGGCCACATATGTGCAGTCCTTCTGGCTCAGAAAAACACAGGGCTGCTGCCTAGCAAGCCAGGCAAGGTCTTCAGGTGGTCTTGGCCAAGGGGGCAGAGGCCATTTCCAGACCAATCGGATGTCAGTCATAAAACCAGAAGGCAGGAAAGGAGTGCCGCTTCCCTCCTACCTTTGTCACAAACCTCCTGTGCACAGAAAAGGAGCAGAGGGGCTTGGGCACAGAGCAGGCAGACAACAGATTAGATAAATGGGGATTGGTGTTCACCAGAGGACTGAGAGATCCCAGGTGTGCAGAGGGTGAGAGCAGAGGGAGATTTGGAGAAGATAAGAAGGGCTAGGCCAGGGTGAGGCAGTTGTAATTTCCCCAGAAGAAGTGAAGAGGTGCATGGGGAGGTGTGCAGCCTGTGAACCTCAAGAGGAGGAGGGGGAAATTGGGAGGCAGAGGCAGAGGCAAAGAGGCAGTGGCACAGAGGCATGTGTGAGTTGAAAGCAGTCCAGAGCAGCAAGGCAGGGAGAGGAGGGCTAGGAGAGAGAACTCGGAGGGAGTTATCAGCAAAGGAGGTATGTAGGCAAGGGACAAGCCTCAGGAACTCAGCTGCAGATGGCAGGTGGTGGCTAGGAAGGCCAGGTTGGGCGCCCCACCACCCTGGGACCAAGTAGAAGGGAGAAGAGGCAAGGGATTCTGGGGCACAGGCCTGACCCATTCTCTGCGTGCAGCGCTGTGCTTTAGGGTGTAGACCTGAGGGGTAACGAATGCCATCCTTGGTTGGGGCACTACTGGGGCGTAATCATGTGGTCCTGTTACATTGACATTTCTGCCTTGATTGCTTTCCCGAAGAGTTTGTTGCTACCCAGGTCTCCGAAGCTGCATGGTTCAGGGAATGGGAGACTGGTGAGGACAGCAGGGGGAGGCCCAAGTGCCAATGGACTGTCCAGTAAACAGCGCTGGGCTCCTTAGCCACGCCTACCACAAGAACAACACCCTGGACTTGTGCAAGTAGGACATAGTCCTCGAAAACCCCTTAGCACCTTCCAAGCCACTGTGTACTGGGTGCGCTCACGTGTGCATGTGTGTGCCCCTGCTTGCCTACATGCGTGTGTTCCTGATGCTGTACAAGAGTGTGCTTCCTAAGCCTAAGTCTGCATATGTGTAAATAGGTATGTGGATGTAGATCCAGGAGGACCCAGCACAGTGTGTTACAGTGAGCATGTGGGGATGGCGGGGAGGAAGAGAGAGAAAGAGAGAGAGAGAGAGTCGGCTAGCCTGTGAGGAATTTTTTGTTCATGTGCGGTTGCATGAGTGTGTCAGGTATGAGTTTGGACAGAGGGAATTCAAAGTGTTTACACGTTACTTGTTTTTTGAAGTTCCCGGAAACCAATCATATGGCGAAGGCTCCCCTCTTGTGCTGTCCTCTACACAAAGGTCTCCGTACTTGATGCCAAGCTGCCTCTGCTCTTGGAGATCTGCATGACAGTGATGATGCTGCCTATGAATACCATTGCTGGGTGCTAGTGTGCCTTGGTCACGGCAGGGAAGGGTCAGATATCCCTTTCCCTGGTGTCTTAGCAGAGCTTCCTGAAGGAGCCTAAAACATATGGCTGTGAGCCACGGGCACCAGGATTGCCAGCTCCTGCCAATAGCCAGTATAATCCTTGGCTGCCCAATAGCAGGAAGTAGCAGGCAGTGATCTGGGCCAGAGAGGCCAAGGCAAGAGGGCAGACAAGAGGTAAGTGGAAACCTGCCCAGGGAGGAAATGCCCGGATCCGCTGACCTGTTTTTCTTGTATCTCCCTTGTGCTGTCAGGAAGACAGATGACGTGGAGGGCGAGCGAGGTGGCAGATCCAGACACTGGCCACTCCCAAGACTGGCAAGGGCTGAGGCGGTGGGCAAGCTGTCCCACACGGGTTCAGCCAGGATGTGGGAGGATGGAGCAGGAGGGGAGGTGGAAATTGTATTTACCTAGAAACCTGGCCTAAGCCAGCCCCAGCAGAATGGCCAGGGGAGGGATTTGCGGCTCCAGAGGTCCTGTGAACATCAACTATGACACTGTAACACAAGGGCTGGAGGAAGACTGACAGGATGACTTGCATTGTGCAGGTGTTTCTACCAGAAGAAGGAAGGCATTGTAGCAGGCAGGGTCAAGGCTAAGGCTACAGAATGAAAGTCATGTTTTCTGGCCCATGGGGAACTGAAGTATGCAAACGCTGGGCTGACAGCTACCATTTTATAACAGATGATCTGCTAATTGCATTTTATTAAATACTAAAAAAAGTTGGATGAGTAAAAGCATAAATAATACTCGCAATGAGTACTAACTATGATAAGGGCATCCAAAGTCACAGGAAAACTTTTTTTAAGCACAAAAATGGATTCCACGACAGCATTTATTTCAAAATTTCTGTCTTCTCAGAATTAATGTTTTAAACAATGATTCGTATAACTATCAATATTCCAATGTTCTTCAAGTTAATGCATACAAACGTCAAATTTTGTAAGGTTTACAAAGATATGAAATCCAAATTATAAGGTGATATAACTGTGGTAGATATGGAGAACTACAAATTCTAGCAATAAGCAAATAAAGTAAAGGTAAACTCTGGAGACTAAGTTGTTTTTATTTACATAAGGAGTTTTTGACTAGTAAATACCCAATCAATGTAAGAAGAAAAGATATTCTCATCAGTGATAGTTGAATACTATCCTATCTCAAAACATTCTGGCTTTCTCTGAAATGTTTTGAGAGGAGTCACTGTTTGGATTTTCCTTCTAAGTGTATAATGATTTAGCTCTAATGATACAAATGACTTAAATTAACATAATACTGAGTGCATACTTGACTAACAAATCTTAAGATTTTAGATATATTTTAGGATTAAAGTGATTAGTTTTGGACAGGAAGACCAGTATCTGAACTGGCCTCCAAGAGGCCTGAAGTTAGAAGGCTGTTTGCGTGTTCCATACTAGCGGGAACAAATCACAGAGGGGAAATAAGAGAAAAGAAAAGAGGGAAATCTGGGAATATGGAAAGGAGCTCCATTGTGAAAGGCTTTTAGTATCAGACCAGGAAGGTCTAAAGGAAAAGCAGTCAATTCAGGTTTTTAAGAAGAAAAAAAATGCAATCAAAACCAGCTCAAAAGTAAGAGTTCTCCTCACTGTTCCTCAATAATCAGCTCTTGTCTGTTGAAAACAAAAAGTAGTGTGCCTATGGTCCATACCTGTAATGAACCTACTCAGAATGCTGAGATATGCAGATCACAATTTGAAGCCAGCCTGGGCAGAAAAGCCCATGAGACTCACGTCTAATTAATCAACATAAAGCAAAAGGGGAGCTGGGGCTCCAATGGCACAGCGCTGGACTTGAACAAAAATGCTCAGCTATAGTGCCCAGGCCCTAGTTCAAACCTCAAGAGCACACACACACACACACACACTCACACACACACACACACACACACACACACCAGCTCAGAGATTACTAGACATAATAGCCTAAAAGTTGTCATTTGAGCCTAAATAAAGCTATATACAATGCTGATTGGGAATAACTACAAGGCCTTTAGAAGTAACAAATGCCATTTGTAAGGAAATGGAAGGACTTGGAAAAAATTATACTAAATGAAGTGAGACAGACCCAAAGAAACATGAACACTATGGTCTCCCTTATTGGGAATAATTAGTACAGGTTTAGGCAAGTTATAGCAGAGCATCACAAGGCCCAATTGCTATACCCTTATGAACACATAAGATGATGCTAAGTGAAATGAACTCCATGTTATGGATACAATTGTTATATCACAGTTGTAACTACTTTCAACGTCCCATGTGTATCTGTAGCTTCTACTATTGATGATGTTCTTGTATCACCTTCCTGTGGTTGTACCTACACTATCTCTGTAATTTATCTGAGTATATTGGAAACCGTGTATACTGGTATTGGAACTAGGAAATTGAAAGGGAATACCAAAATTGAGAGACACAGGGTAAAAAAAGACAAACAAATACAAAAGCAATACGTGCAAAAATGTTTGGTGTAAGTGAACTGAACAACTCAGGGGGGGAAAGGGTAAGGGGGAGAGTGGAGTGGGGTTTGAGGAACAAGGTAACAAACAGTACAACAAATGTATCCAATGCCTAATGTATGAAACTGTAACCTCTGTACATCAGTTTAATAATAAAAATTTGAAAATAAAGACAAAAAGAAAGGAATTACGTCACAAGGATAGTAAAAAAATATAAGTTATAAATTGAAGACATAGAAAAGCATGAACTGGATGACAGCAAGACAGAAAATAAAACAGTAGGCGGCTATCAGGAGGAATAGAATGAGCCAATAGATTCAGTCTTGGAGGTACGATGTAGAAGGTGACACTAACACATTTTATTTGGGATGACCACCCTGTAACTACAACTCAAAACCCCAGAGGTGAAAGTCAACACAGAAGTTTCTTCCAAACAGAGGACAACGTCAATATCAAGACATTAAAAAAAGGGGCTGGGGATATGGCCTAGTGGCAAGAGTGCCTGCCTCGGATACACGAGGCCCTAGGTTCGATTCCCCAGCACAACATATACAGAAAATGCCCAGAAGCAGCGCTGTGGGTCAAGTGGCAGAGTGCTAGCCTTGAGCGGGAAGAAGCCAGGGACAGTGCTCAGGCCCTGAGTCCAAGGCCCAGGACTGGCAAAAAAAAAAAAAAGACATTAAAAAAAGAGAGAGAAAGAGAGAGAGAAAGATCCAGTAAAATTCATGGGGTTGTTCTTGCCAGCCCAAGGAAGAAAGGATTCTGAGGGGAAGAGAACAGCGAAAAAGAAGACAATCAAGAAAAATGTCATAAAAGAGAATGTAAGTTTGAGCAAGGAAGACCACTCAGAGAGACAAATGCTAGAGAGAGGGGAAACACCTGAGAAAGCACTTACGGTCTTCCTGTCAAAATCATCTTCCCCTTTCACACATCCTACAGAATTGTTAAAACGATGAATGGTCTAGTCCTTGGCTAAGGTAGTATGACGTTTTTTACCCTATACCAACCTTGGTCTCTTGATGACATGGGTCATGAATATCTGGGTCCTACGTGAAGGTTAAAATCTCATTGCTACCCAGGCTGTAAGCATGTAATCTATAATGGCACTGGACTCGGCTCTCCACTCCACTTCCCTCCATGGATACAGCACTTCAGAACTATTTGACACAAATTACCTATCTTCAGAACTGGCTTGAAACTAAGCTTCCATCCATCTCTACCCGTTTAATACAATCAAGCCAAGCCACTGCACGAATTGCCTCCCAGCAGCCCCTCCTCTCCTCTCATTCCCTGCACGGGATCATCTGTTGGTCAGACATCAATCCTACTCTCTGGTGAACAGCTGACTCTGTTAGGGGTCGGTAGAAGGACCACCCAGCAGCTGCACCATGTTTTAGAGACAAAGCATGGTGGCCAATGTTTATGAGAATTGGAATACGGGGAAGCAAAGCAGTTAAAGCCCTTGGTAAGTGAAGAAACATTGTGCAAGTTAGCTCTTGGGAAAATGTTCTCCAGTGACTTCTCTGACATCATTCACAAGGCAGACAAGCAGGCAGTAACAGTCAACTTGCAGATTATGCACTTAATCCTCATACATTTATTTTTATTTTTTTATTTATTTTTTGGCCAGTCCTGGGCCTTGGACTCAGGGCCTGAGCACTGTCCCTGGCTTCTTCCCGCTCAAGGCTAGCACTCTGCCACTTGAGCCACAGCACCGCTTCTGGCCGTTTTCTGCATATGTGGTGCTGGGGAATCGAACCTAGGGCCTTGTGTATCCGAGGCAGGCACTCATGCCACTAGGCTATAGCCCCAGCCCCCCTCATGCATTTATTGACACTCTACTTGGTGCGAGACATTGTGTAAAGACTAGATCATTTACCCACTTTAATTCATAGGCATGACTGAAACCCTCAAAGACTCTCTTGTTCAAATCTAGTTTGGCTTTATGATCAGAGATCAAATGCCAGCACCTCCAGACAGATATCCATGAACCTTTCTCAGGCAACAGTAACAACTCTTTTCTCCCAAGTCTCATAGAATGCTGTTCATGGACTTCTTTTATGAAACACAATGATCCTCATACATTGTAATTCTTTACATGTGCTCTCTCCTAATAAACTTTCTCTCTATATATGCACATATACATATGTCTGTATATATGTGTGTATACATATGCGTATATATGTATATATACATACGTATATATGCATATATATAACTGAAATCCAAGATTCATGTCGTGATAATACCCCATTATCTTCCCACATCCCAAAGCATAATGCATCTCCTTTGATAATGAGTGCGTTCATGAGCTAGACTTTGTCCACCGAAGGCTCGATACATATTAGACGTTTGATTATATAAAGGCAATAATCTTATTCTCTGCAATTAAAAGTCAACCTTAACATCTAAAAATAGGGAAAATAAAACTGTAAATAAGTGCAACATAGCAAATTATCCTAATTCCAATGTTAACACTTTATGTGGTACAATTGGATCAAGATGAGATTCAACTTCACCTTTCATCTTTCTATCTAATAGAGTTTTCTAAAAAGAAACAAATACATTAAATCACAAAAATTTATAACTTAAGTGTTTCAAGTGAACTGTTTTGAAATACTTTAGTATATGAGTTATTCTTAAATCTTACGGGTTCATTAAAATGGCTCCAATGAGTATCCGATTCTCATCTATCAACAAAGTTATTTGTGAGCAAGGAAACTGGGTTACTGTGTGTTTTTGATAGTTTGGAATAGCTAAAATTCACATACCTTTCTAATTTACCATCATTTGGTTCAAATGGTCTAATTTACCAAAAGAAAATCTTGATTCTTTTTGAGAAAATACTGAGGCTACATGGGCTAAATAAATAGGAAAAAGGACCCAAAGCCTTTTTTATTTCAGGAGATGAGTATCTAGTAAGAAGAGTAATGGGTTAGTGTTTAGAATTCTAGGTCCATGCTTAGATGAATGAGCTCTTTGTTGTCAGTAAGTAGTTGGCTTTGTCATTTTTTTTTTGGTGACAGTTTTGGGACTTGAACCCAGGATTCTGGGTGCTGCCCCTGAGCTTTTATGCTCAAGGCTACTATTCTACCATTTGAGCCAGAGCTCAGCTTCTGGCTTCTTAGTGGTTAATTGCAGATAAGGGTCTCACAGACTTTCCTGCCCACACTGACTTTGATCCACAATACTCAGATCTTAGCCTCCAGAGCAGCTAAGAATATGGGCACCTACGTGTCTAGTACCCGGTTACTGGTTCTCTTGACTTTAAACTAGATATGAGAACTTTAAAAGCTTGAAAAATGAAATTAAGTCAGAAGTAAGGAAATGGAAAAACCTCCCATGCTCCTGGATTGGGAGGATTAATATAATCAAAATGGCAATATTGCCAAAGGCTATCTACAAATTCAATGCAATACCCATTAATATCCCACCACCATTTTTTAATGAAATAGAGGAAGCAATCCAGAAATTCAAATGGAACAATAAAAGACCTAGAATAGCAAAAACAATCCTAGGCAGAAAGAACGGTGCTGGAGGAATAACAATACCCAACTTCAAGCTGTATTATAAAGCTATAGTAATAAAAACAGCTTGGTATGGGCACCAGAACAGGCCTGAAGACCAATGGAACAGAATTGAAGACCCAGAAATGAACCCACAGAACTATGCCTACTTAATCTTTGATAAAGGAGCTAAAACAATAGTATGGAAGAAAGATATCCTCTTTAACAAGTGGTGCTGGCAAAACTGGCTCAACACATGCAACAAACTGAAACTAGATCCTTATATGTCACCCGGCACCCAAATCAATTCCAAATGGATTAAAGACTTCGAAATCATAACAGACACCCTGAAAACACTAAAGGAAGGAGTAGGAGAAATACTTGGGCTCCTTGGCACAGGACGGAACTTCCTTAACAAAGACCCAGAAACGCTACAAATCAAAGAAAGGTTGGACAAATGGGACTGCATCAAACTGCAGAGCTTCTGCACGGCAAGTGACATAGCTCGCAAGATAATCAGAAAGCCCACAGACTGGGAGAAGATCTTTACTGGACATTCAACAGACAAAGGCCTCATATCTAAAATATATGCAGAACTAAAAAATTACCTTCTTTCAAAACAAAACCGCAAAGAACCAATAGCCCCCTCATCAAGTGGGCTAAAGACTTACAAAGAGACTTCTCTGATGAGGAAATGAGAATGGCCAAGAGACATATGAAAAAATGCCCTACATCACTGGCCATGAAAGAAATGCATATCAAAACAACACTGAGATTCCATCTCACCCAGTAAGAATGTCCTATATAAAGAAAACTAACAATAACAATTGCTGGAGGGGATGTGGCCAAAAGGGAACCCTAATCCATTGTTGGCGGGAATACAAACTGGTTCAGACACTCTGGCAAGCAGTATGGAGATTCCTCAGAAGGCTAAATATAGAACTCCCCTATGACCCAGCAGCCCCACTTTTGGGTATCTATCCAAAAGACCACAAACAAAATCACAGTAATGCCACCAGCACAATAATGTTCATCGCAGCACAATTTGTCATAGCACGAATCTGGAACCAAGCCAGATGCCCCTCAGTAGACGAATGAATCAGGAAAATATGGTACATATATACAATGGAATTTTATATTTCTATCTGAAAGAATGACATTGTCCCATTTGTAAGGAAATGGAAGGTCTTGGAAAAAATTATACTAAGTGAAGTGAGCCAGACCCAAAGAAACATGGACTCTATGGTCTCCCTTATTGGGAATAATTAGTACAGGTTTAGTCCTGTCATAGCAGAGCATCACAAGGCTCAATAGCTATACCCTTATGAACACATAGATGATGCTAAGTGAAATGAACTCCATGTTATGGAAACAATTGTTATATCACAGTTGTAAGTACTTTCAATATCCCATATGTATCTGTAGATTCTATTATTGATGATGTCCTAGTATCACCTTCCTGTGGTTGTACCTACACTATCTCTGTAATCTTATCTTAGTATATTGGAAACCGTGTATACTGGTATTGGAACTAGGAAATTGAAAGGGAATACCAAAATTGAAAGACACAGGGTAAAAAAAGGCAAACAAATACAAAAGTAATACTTGCCAAAATGTTTGGTGTAAGTGAACTGAACACCTCAGGGGGCGAAAGGGAAAGGGGGAGGAGGGAGGGGGGAATGAGGGACGAGGTAACAAACAGTACAACAAATGTATCCAATGCCTAATGTATGAAACTGTAACCTCTCTGTACATCAGTTTGATAATAAAAATTGAAAATAAATAAATAAAATTAGATATCTCTCAAAAGGTTTTTAATGAGATGCCATCAGTATGACACAGTCAGAATAAGGTTGAATTAAGTATCTCAGTACCTGTGGCCAACTTAAATTGACACATAAACCAATTAACTACCACAAATCTGCTCATATTTATCAATATACATCATCTTACATTATACCCAATCTCTCAATACTGACAGTAACAAGCATCCTTGTATCATAATTCATACATATATAACCAGACAAACTAGCCTTTCTTCAGAAGGAACACACCAGTACATGGGCAATGTTTATACTTCACAAGATCTAATCATTTAAGTGCAATAATAGGATGTACCAGGCAAGGCACTGGTGGCTCCCACTTGTAATCCTAACTATTCAGGAGGCTGAGATCTGAAGATCAAAGTTTAAAGTCAGCTCAGGAAGAAAAATCCATTGAGATGCTCATTTCCAATTAATCACTGGAAATCCACAAGTGGAGCTCAAAGTGGTAGAGTGCTAGTCTTAAGGAGAAAAGCTCAGGGGCAGGCTCTCAGGCTGAGTTCAAGCCCCATGACCAACCGAATTAAAAAAAAAAAAAGCAAGTGATGTCAAATTAACGACACTTAACACTACAATACCTCTTAGGTTACATAACAAGCAACTTAAGGAGAACACTGGCTTAGTATATTTACATATGTGCACAGAAAACTCCTAATTGCACAAATACAATCATAAGTAAATAAAGAAGACATAGTCCTGACAATTATTTCTACAGTTTCCCATGTGGTCACCTGTGGTTACTTATAATTACTTTCTCTCTCTACTTATTCTGTTTTCCCTTTGTCTCACCAAGCTACTTATGGTTTTATACTGGGCCAGGTAATACAAACCTTCATTCTTAAAGGGTCTGTACAACTGATAGTCCATTAGATATGGTAACTGTAATAGTTTTCCATCGGGGTGGGAATGTGACTTAGTGGTAGAGTGCTTGCCTAGCATGCATGAAACCCTGGGTTCGATTCCTCAGCACCACATATATAGAAAAAGCCAGAAGTGTCTCTGTGGCTCAAGTGGCAGAGTGCTAGCATTGAGCAAAAAGAAGCCAGGGACAGTGCTCAGGCCCTGAGTCCAAGCCCTAGGACTGGCAAAAAAAAAAAAAATAGTTTTCCATCGACCCTAATCACAGAACACGTTAATACCAAAAGTCACCTGCGGGGATCTTCTAGGACCCAGACACTAGGAAGTAGCTATCCGATACCCCCTGATTGCAAACAGATCCATCACCCCAGCCAGCACAGTAGCTTCCTTCTTTGCTTGTCCATTCAGAGGCATGAGAAAGCCACAGCGTCCAGGGAGCAGAATTCACTTCCAGTTCAATGGAACCATTGTGTCTCCCGATTGAAACATTCCTTCTTTTAGGACAAAGGCCTCTAGGTCAGCACAAAGTAAGATCATAGGAACAGGAAACAAAAATTTTGTTAATGGGTCACTAAGAGTAATCGTGGGTGGTGTCACTACCAAGTTCACCATATGATTCTTCAATCCATTGATTCTAATTTCAGAGAAAAATCCCACCTATTCAATTCACAGTATCACAGTCTCCTGGGGAAGCTTGGTAGGCTTGATGGGAGTTATGGCATCATGACAAAGTCTTCCACCACACTGTCCTGCAGGATGTCATAGCAAACCAGTGAATTCTACCACCATGAGCATTATGTCTATCCTTTGCTGGAAGGTGAGTCCCTTGACCAGAAGCAATGCTATTTGAATACCATGATGGCAGATCAAACATTCTATAAGTCCATGGATGGTAATTTATCACAATCATTGCATGCAAGGAAGGTGTATATATAGGAAATGAGAATTCCAGTAAGAACAAATACTGCTCTATGACAAAAGTGATCCGAAGAAATATATCCACCATCATTAGCTTCAATCACTCTGGAAAACAGTACCCTATCAGCCACCACTACTCATCTCTTTGGTCAGCTGACTGGGCAATCAGCAATGGCCATAGCTGGGTCAGCATGGCGAGTCAGTCATGCTTTCGAAGCCATGCATAGTCCCCACCCAGTGGCTCATGGCCATTTTGCACATGGCTCCATTGTGTAAGAACAGGAGTGGCATGGGAAAAAGGATGATTTCTAGCCACAAAAAGGAGCAATCTTTTCACTTAATTACAAACATCATCCTCCACTCAGGTTATCTTTTGGTATTGTGCCCACTCAGCAAGTTCTACCACCTACCTCATCCCCAATTTCCTTGTGACCAATTTTCCAGTCATGCCTCTTCTAAGTCCCTAACCAGCTAGCCAAACAATTCACACAAGAGCTCATACATCCATAAAGTCACTCAACTGGCCCCTTCTCCCTGTAAGCTAACCAACAGAGACACTGCTCAATGTTCTGCCCACCTAGAGAATTTCCCTTTACCAGCGTCCTTTCAAGGTCATCCTAGTACAGAGTCAAAGTGCTACAACTATCTACTCTTACATGGTGCCTGAATATCACACAGAAGGTTCTGTAAAGCAGGCCCCAGTTTCTTCTTCTGTCAGCTGATCACAGGAAACTTACTCTAAAACCACAGGTATGGAATGAGAAGAATAAGAGTGCGACAGGACTTCAGACCATAGGCATTTGGGCTATTTCTTATAACTTACTTGTTCCACTCTTTACTACTGGGAAGCATGTATATTCTCATCTGAATATTTGAGAGGTATTGAATTTTTGAAATCTATTTTGAGATTCTATCGTTTTAGATTTTCAGAGGAATAGGAGTAGAAAGAATCATCAAGAATAAAGATTAACAGAGTTTTAATCTCACATCCTATTATTATTTTTCCAATTTCACCAAAACCTCATTTTTTCAGACTAGTGTTCAATTGAAATCCTCTTAATGCTCATGAGCCTTTTGTGGCAACATGGCAAAACGTCTAAGAGTTACAAAGACCTAAGTTTGATATTTGCCAATACCATTGCTGAAGTCTTGGCAATTAAATCTCTAGGCCTCCTGTAAATTTGGGTCTTACGCATAAACTCTTAATCTACCTTCTGAGAGTACAGGGTAGATGTTGAGTGTTCTCACCACAAAAATGATAATAATCTGCGATATATATGTTAGCTAGATTTAACCACTCTATTTGTAAAATACGTTGTACTTGATAAGTATGTATCATTTTACCTGTAGATTTTTATAAATATGTTGATTAAAAATGGAGGGAATACTACCTATGAGATACTGAATGGGCTCTAAGAAAATGAGTTCAATCAGGGAAAAGCCTTTTACAGGTAATGTTTATATTTGAACAAGAGCTTAGGATTTTTGTTTTTTTTTTCTTTAGAAATTTTATTTAAATATACGGAAAATAGTTATGGATGGCAAAAGGTGCTATTTATCCTGTATTTTTTATTTTTGTAATTTTGTATTCTTTTATTATTTAAAAGGTGATGTACAGAGAGATTACAAGAACATGTCAGGTAATGAGTACATTTCTTTTTAGACAATGTCACCCCTTCCGCAAGCTCTCTCCCTGTGTTTTCTTCCATTCCCCCCACACAAGTTATATAGTTAATTTTCAACATAGTGTCTAGTGAGTATGTCTCTGTTTCTTTCATGGTTTTGAGCATCACAGTTATTGATAGCATGTCTGAACCTGCTTCCTGGCTCTCCCATTGCACTCCTTGATCCCAATCATTCTACAACACCACAGTAATCAAGGAGATCTTTCTAAAACATGGCACATCACTTTTCTAGCTAAAACTTTCCAATGTGTTCTTAGAATATTTGAAATGAAGTCTAAACTTTCTACTATGGTTAATGAAACTACACACAACTTCTTTTATGACTCTGTATCAGTTTTCTTTTAGGCTAGATAAAGTGTGAAGTACCCTGCACACACACACACATACACACACACACACACACAACTCCTTTAGTTCTTACAAGAAAGTTTGAGAAGGTTGGCTGAAAGAGAGAAAAAAGCTGAGGAATTAAGATTAACAAACCTTCCCTAGAGCACCTAATTAGTAAGGCTTGCAACTGCTTCACACCCAGTTTTCAACAATATCTAGCACTTACTACATATCTTCTGCTAGACACTGAATGAATGTCTTTATATAAAGGTAACCACTTAATAGGACATATGCCACATGATGATATTATTATTCTCAAATGGAGAAAAAAGCTTGGACTCAAAGAAGTTAAGTAACTGGATTAAGTCACAGAAGTAGGAAATGGCAAGGCTGGAGTTTAAATAAACCCGGGACAGTCCCACTTCATACTGCTAACCCTAAGCATTTCCTCCTCCACATCCTCCTGCTCTTCCTCTTCCTATTATGCCAGTCCTGGAGCTCAAGCTCATAGCCTGGGAACTGTCCCTGGGCTTATTTTGAAGAGCTTAGGTTTTTTAATACATTTTTAGCAAGTTTACTTAGGCTCATCTACCCTCCCATTGCAAAATGAAAAAGTTCATATTATTCTGTATGAGTCACTACTTTGCTGAGATAAATTTTTTCAATACCATCTGTTTCATCAAATGAAATTCCTACTCTACATTAAAGATCAGCTATTGTATCATTCATAACATATGTACAGATACAATTTCGAGATATGTAAGGGGGTTGGAAATTTTTATCTTTCATATATTATGTTCCTACAGCTTGTTTTATGCTGTATTTTGGAGTCCAACTGGAAGATAAATCTTTGCCCCTCTGTCTGAAGTAGTTTCACGTACAACCCGTTTATGATTATAACTCTGTTGTAGTTCCTATCTCTTATATTTTTAGAGTTTTAACTCATTCCATGTTTGAAACCAAAAGACAATCGCTGTGCTATTTGTCTATGAAAGGTGATTGTGCACAGTTTAACATTTGGCAAGCAAACGAGAACCATGACTATTTCTGTTAACATAGGAGGAATCCCCATCAGGGAAGTGACTTCAACTGAAAGGAAATATTTGGATAGGAGGAAGAGGGAAGAAAAGAAAAAGAGCAAATAAAACTTGTCAAGGGACCACTGTGTTGGGAGCCTTTTCTCTAGACTCGGTGCATTGAAAAACTCCATTATGGAGGTATCATTCACATTCACACATGAGCAAAACAGTATCAAAGACTATTATTCCACACCACAGCTAATATGGTGAAGAGGGGAATGGATCCCAGCTGTCTCCTCCATGAAATTGTGCAGCTTTCAGACTGAAGCTAAGTGGACAGCATATCTACTCTGTAGCATAGTGGAGAGGGAAAGAAATGAGTCCCAGATTGGATAGTGAAGAGTGCCAACTTCAGAAAAGAACCACTGAAGGAGGGTGGGGAGAGAGGAGAGATGAGGTGCAACAGTTATCACCAGCACAAAGGAGGAAAGATAATTTCAAAGGAAGGGTACTTGAGAATGGTCAGCATTAGGAAGTTCAATCAATAAAAGAACAGGCTCTCCACCTGCTAATGCAATCACCATTAACCCAAAAAAGCATACAAATCATCATTAATGCCTTCTTCTCCCTCACCAATTAGTAGCAGGGTTCAAATGAATTCCCTTGCCAGGCCTTCCTTTCCATCCTTTCTGCCCTCACTCTACTTCAAACTTTTACTCTCCAGCTGAGAAACTTGTAGCCTGGTCTTATGGTTTCTAGTTGGTGCCCTGGATTCACCCAGCTTCTTCTCTTCAAAATAGTTTCATGTGACTCTTCTGTGCAGAGTTCAAAAGGGATTTCCCCCCACACCCCTGTCACAAATCCAGTATTTTTCCAGTCTTTACACTCTCTAGACACCTTTTTACTTTTAAGCCGCTGTCCCATATGACACTAACTAACCCTATGAGCTTTATCTGCTTGACGTGATTATTGGCTGTGAACTACTTGCTCTCTGACCTTTATTCTATCTGTACCTCAGTTTATCAGCTGCAAACATGGAAATAAATTTTTTTAAGAAAAAATAGTGCTTATCCCCTATAATTAGAGAATAAAACATGCAAAACTCTTGAAATAGTGCCTGACTGCACTATTGAATAAGCACTCAATGAATTTTAGTTATAATTGTATTAACTTTATGATTTTATAATTAACTTTTCAGCTAAATGTCATACAAAAACCCCCAACAACAACAAATAGGACCATGAACAGTGTATTGGTACCACGTAACATTTAGCCTCCACGTTATGCTTTTAGCCACTTTGCCATGATCCCAACAAACTGCCCAAGTTCTGCCTCTAAAAGGCTCTCCATGTATTCTGACTATCTACTCTGAAAAGCCTGTCATACTTAAATGACTGATTCCTAAATATAGTCATTCTAAATCCAATCACTACCCTTTCAGAAGCGTTGTCGCTGAACTCTTTCTGAGAGCAATGGCCTACCAATTTGGAATATTTTTACTTTTTGTGTAATGCTTATTAAGTTATTGCTTGTAATTTTTTTTGCCAGTCCTGCGGCTTGAACTCAGGGACCTGGGCACTGTCACTGAGCTTCTTTTGCAGAAGGCTAGCATGCCAACAGTTGAGCCACAGCATCACTTCTGGCTTTTTCTGTTTATGTGGTACTGAAGAATCGAACCCAGGGCTTCGTGCATGCTAGGCAAGCACTATACCACTAAGCCACATTCCCAGCCCTGACTGCTTTGGTAAACTTTTAAACTACTATATTTTCCTATCACTTTTAAGTCTACAAATCACTTTGAAATCCATCTGCTCCTTAGGTTTCATTTCCATGACTATGATTGCCTGCCCCAGGTGGCAGGAACTGAGATTTTGCTTGTCTATGTAACTCTGCCCTGCCAGGGCACTGCCAGGGAGCAGATTCCTAAACACAGGCGCATGAAGGGCATGGATTGTCCTATGCACACAGCTTCACCGTCACTGAAGAAAGAAACAAACTACTTTTCAAGTAAGAAAAAAAGTCAATTAAGGTTTTTAAGGATCTCACTTTTCCTCCAAGAAATAACTTTCCAACTTTCTAGCAAATCTCTTTTTATTTCAAATACCTGATGCTGCAAACGGTCATCTCTGTCTTGATACATCTTAATGGCTAGCAAAGTGTGGGGTGGGGTAGTTGCCATAGTGACCAAGAGAAATGTCTGTAGACAGACAATTTCTGTCACTGAGACAGAAGAGTATTTCCTGTTCAACCATCTCTAGTTTGATTTAGTATAGTAAAGCTCCAAGGCAAAGTTGATTCATTTCAATTACAGAAGACATTGCTCTGGTTCTGACTCCGCAGGAATGGTACCAGTATTGTGGCACCAACACTTGACAATGGCTCAGTCTCAGCAATAGTTTGACAAAAGAAGAATCTCACCATTTGCTGACTGACACCAGTAGAGTCACATCAGTAATCAATAACAGTTCAGTCTCACTCATATTTTTGTGTGCCTTAGGACTGGAGATAAGATTGCCACAGAAATGAAATCAACTATGAAAGATATTCATTTGTAATTCTAAGTGCTTACATTCACATAAACAATTATTTAACATGTACACAGGCCAGTAGTTACTACCTATTTCCATTATTCATCATTTTCTCTGGCACCTTTCACCACTTAATCCCATTTTTTCCAAAATTAAAATTTAAAGAGGCAACTTCAGTCTGGTTTGGGCAATGACACCATTCACTGGGAGACACAGGAGAAGAAGATGGGTCGGGGAGTGAAGTTAAATTCATCCTGAGCCATTCTAGATTTATAATGCCCAGCTAGACTTGTGTGCTGTTGGCCAAATTCTTCTAAAAAGCTATCCCATTAAGCCCAGCACAAGGTCGACTAATGCCTTCTGGCTTCTGTGAGTCTGAGGTTCGTATCTCTGATATTAGATAATCCATTTCACTGAATGCTACAGAGACCATTCTTTTGCAGAGGAAAACGAGTATTTTCCAAGTTCGAAATAGACTTGCTAAAAGGTAGATTTCTAATTTCTAGTTAGGCGATTTATACTGTCTTCTTTAATAAGGCATATGTGAAGTAGGTTCAGATCCAGGTCTATGGATCATGCTCTTGTTCAAACACACTTGACATTTACAATTTCAACCATGTCACCAAGATGGGGGGAAAATCATGATTTAGTATGCTGAGCAAAGTTGACTCACTGATCATCCCAGGATTTAATCAGAAAATGCTCAAGATTTCAAGGCAAATATGAGCTGTAGCTGCTCATCTCTCCTAGTTCTAATCTATTACCCTATTTGGTACCATTAGAGAACCGGAGCAGAGTATTCAACACAACCTAACATGTCAGACTAGACAACTTGTATGCAATAAAAAAGGCCAAAGGCAGAATTAAACATCAAATGACCCCATTTTCTTCAAACACATTGACACTGATTTCTCTTTAGTCTTTTTCAACAATGATATTGTCTTTATATGTTTTTATTACAATAAATTCATACCAAATCAATAAATTCTTACACTTCCATGAGATTTTTGTTTTTGTTTGTCCTGGGGCTTGAACTCTGGGCACTGTCCCAAGCAACTTTTGCTCAAGGCTGGCATTCTACCACATGAGCTACAGTGCCATTTCCAGATTTTTCTGAGTAGTTTATTGGAGATAAGAGTCTCATAAGCTTTCTTGCCCCAAGAAGCTTCAAACTGCAATCCTCAGATTTCACCCTCCTGAGAAGCTAGGGTTACAGGCATTGATTCCTGGGTCCTACCTTTGCCTATGTTTCTTTGCTGTGGTGTATACGTTAAAGAACAGGAAGTTCTAATGTTTCTTACTATCAGTGGAACTATGTTGAAAACTTAGAAATAACTTGAGAATACCAACATTAGGATTCATCGCCATGATGTGGCAAAGGCATGGGAGGTTTAGAAATCTTCACATGTGATAGACAGACTCTTCTGAAGAGACAATGCCCCTATTAAACTTATGGCTTCTAATGTGTTACCTCCAACATCCTAAAAATATCCCAGAGACTTTTATGTTCTTGGTACTAAAGTTTGTAAGATATGGTGAACAGAGGATGTTGTCCTAATGACCTAGGACTAGATTTCATAACTACATAGATGCCCTCATACTAATTAATATGATCATCTTAACTACCATCTGAAACATTATTCATTGTTGAGGAGAAAAAAACCACAGGCTATTCTCAGCCACAGAACATGACCAAAAATTGTGGATACACATTTCTTTCTGTATAGCTGAATTGCATGTCATCGTCTGATGAAAACCAACCCAAAATTACAGTTATAATCTAGTTATAATAATGTCAAGCCAGACTCTGGACAACCTGCTTCTGGAAGTCCTCTCCAGGCTGGTATGGCCCGTGCCTTTGTCAGATTAACTGCATGGCCCACATCTGAGGTCATCCTAAATCTCATGATGGAGAAGAACAAACTCAAATACTCAACTACAACTAGTTTAATTGGCTGTGAACTTCCATAGGGTTTGGGATTATTGTGTTTGGGGGATGAGAATTTTAGGGGATTAACAATATTTGAAAAACACAGTCATTTTTTCCAAATACAATATCAGAAAAAACTCCATTTGGGTTGGCCTAGCATGCTCAAGACCCTGGGTTTGATTCCCAGTGCTGCAAGAAAAGAATAAGAGGGCTGGGGATATGGCCTAGTGGCAAGAGTGCTTGCCTCGTGTACATGAGGCCCTGGATTCGATTCCTCAGCACCACATATACAGAAAATGGCCAGAAGTGGCGCTGTGGCTCAAGTGGCAGAGTGCTAGCCTTGAGCAGGAAGAAGCCAGGGACAGTGCTCAGGCCCTGAGTTCATGGCCTAGGACTGGCCAAAAAAAAAAAAAGAAAAGAAAAAGAAGAAAGCTGGATAGGGGGAGAGAATGGAACAGAAGAGGGGCAAGGGGAAAGAGAGGGAGAGAAAGGGGAAGGGACAAGAGAAGGAGGGGAGAGGAATAGGAAAGGAAGGAAGGAGAAGGGGATGGGAAGACAAAGGAGAGGTGAAGAGAAGGAGAGAGAAGAGGGGGAAGATGAAACACACTCCCAATTCTTTTGTCACTCAGTGACAAACACAATCAAATTCTCATCCCTATACCTGGGAAAATAAGGAAATGCAATGAAGCTGGGTATTGGGGCACCGGGGCTCACATTTCAGACCCAGTGACTCCAGACTCTGAGACAGAAGAATTGATTGAGCACTTTGCCTTAATACCAGCCAAGGCAACACAGCCAGACCCTGCCTTCCAGTATAATTTCTACTCATTAAAAATGAAGTCTAAAATACAAGTCAAATTAAATCCTCTAGCGACCTTAAAGGTAAGTTGTAGCTAACAAACAAACAACCTATTTCAATTCAGAACAGTAAATGTTCTTTACTCATGTGGATTTGTAAAGATCTAGTAATCTGAAGACCACCACAAAATAAGGAAACTAGAGAAAAGCTCAAAAAAAATGTTCACAGTGTTCTTGACCAAACTAAATAAAATCCCATTGTAATTTTCAGCATAAGAAAATGTTTAATTCTTTGCTCTTTTTCTTGAGTCAGCATAACTTCCTGTATCTGCCTTATGGATAACATTGGATGAGCCAGCCTAAGAGAACTGGAGTCCTGTTCTTACTGTTCATCTGCTGTTTGGATCTAGCCCATTGCGACTTTCCTTATTTCTGACACAAATTCATCAAGATCACTTCATTAGTAATGGAAAAACTGTACATGGAACAAGAAATTATTTCGGGGAAAAATCTAAAACTTTCAAATGTTGAAATTATTTCACCATAAAATTTGGACTGCAATTAAGTTGTCACACTGATTGAAAATTCACTTCGGAGCATTTTTTTTCCAGAAAAAAAAGCTTTTCTATCTGTATCATAATACAAGGAGAACACGCAACAATGCAGAGGAAATAGCATCAGCATCAAGAGATTTGGGTGACTAAAGAACATCTGCAATAATTTTAGCATTTACCGTTTTCCTTTGATTTCTCTGCAGAGAAAATACTTCATTATACAAAATAACTCTGCTAGAAAAAGAATGTATGCCCACATCCTCATGATTCCTACGTATGTAGTAATACATACATATATATATATAAATATATATAAATATATATAAATATATATATATATATATATATATTTCATACCGTAAAGTATGGCTGTTGAGGTGGAAAGCAATGTCTAGTATCCAAGAATGCAAAGCGAGCAAAACAAGCCACTGTTATGCATGGACATAGACCACCTCTCCATAACACACAAGATACCTGTTCTGGAATTTCTTCTTGTTAAGTAAGCTGTTTCATTAAAGAATAAGAAAAAATAATTTTTTACTGCTTTTCAATTAACCTGTATGAGCTATTTCTCAAAAACTAACAAAATATGCTAGGCACCATTGGCTCATGCTTACACTCCAGCTACTGAGGAGGCTGAGAGCTGAGGGTTGCTGTTTGAAGCCAGCCCTACCAGTAAGACTGTGAGCCTGTTATCACCAAGTAACCAGTCAAAAAAAAAAAAAAAAAAAAGCCTCTGAGTAGAGCTGTGGCTCATGTGGTAGAGCACTAATCTTGATTTTTAAAAAGTAAAAATTCAGACCACTCCCAGGCCCTGAATTCAAGCACCCAACAGGCACAACATACTCTAAAATGAAACATGTAAAGATACACGCAAACCTAATTCAATAATTAATGAAACAGAAAAAGACTCAGGGTCCATCATGATACCCTAGTATGAATGAGCAAAGTTGAGTAAATGCTAAACATGGCGTGTTTTCCCTGCTCAGGCGAGGCCAGCCAGGTTTAGTAAGGTTCCACAACGAATGAGGCCCCACAGGACTCCTGCCCTTACAAGGAGACCATTTTCCACCAGAGTGGGACCTTCCTGGAAGTGACCACCTTTCCCTGAAACCATGTCTATCCTCAGCCGAAGCCTTGGGAGGCAAGTTCCTCTGTTGGAACTTTCTGGAGAATGGAGCCAAGTTCTTTTTCTGGACAGCTCGAGAATTTGAGGATATTTGGATACTTCTCCACTCTGAAGCTTCTTTGCAGTTATCCTACTCATATTTATACCATATGGCACCAATGAGACGCTCAAGTAAACATTCTTTGCACACCATTTTACTAACTCAGTTCTTTAGTATTTATTAAGACTAACATGGGCTGGGCACTGGAAAACCTGTAGCATACAATTCTTTCATTAAAACTTTGACTCTGAAGACCATAATAACATACCTCTTAACTAGCGTCATTCTATGGCAGTGATTATAGACTTAATTCCTTAGATGCTGTATTAGTTCTAGAGAGCTCCATGCAGTATTGCTAATCATCAAGAGGCGCTTCTCTTTCTATTTTTGATGGAGTAGGTAACTTAGGCTGGAAGCACTTAAAGACCTTCCAATCCTAAACTACTCATTAACAGTGGAGCCAGACTTTCCAACAATTCTGATCCTCCAACTGAGTCCTTTCTACTGGCTACACCAATGCTACCTAAGTGGGGGGAAATAACCAGCATACTATTTTAGACACATTATGAATATGGCACTATTTATGTTACTGGTATTTACTCCAAAACATTTAAGTGCAAAAATCTTTAAGAACATGGATAAGCAGTGCTGATTTGTAAAAATTTAATGAAGGTCATTAAAAATAATGCTGGCTGCTAGAAAAAATTGGAAGAGAAAATGCCGAGTGTACCAAATCCTACTTTACCTAGCTGAAACTAACTCTTTTGAACGTATTTTCTCTGACCTAAGTGTCTATTCAAGAGCATAGTCTTTCCCTTGCTAAAATAAATTAGGTGAGTGGAGCTCTTGCATTTAGTGATAAAGCACACCCAGGAGACCAACTATGTCTACTTCAACACTGTACTCACCGTAATGTGAAAATCCCACCTACCATCTTGGATTTTTCTTTGGAGGGCAACATTTACTAAACCTCTGTAGTTAATTATATTAAATAGTACTGTCACATCATATACTGTGAACTTTGCAGAAGAGAAATTTGACCAGTGTCTTTCAAGGGAGTACATTTATATATATATATAATTATTTTCAAACCTTCACAACATAGTTACTCTGCATGCTGATTTCCTTTCTATTTCACATTATAAGATCGAACATTGAGTGTCTGGGGGAAAATTATTTAACTTTTACAATATTTGTACTAAATTTAATATTAATAAAAAGGGGAAAATCATCTCAAAATTCGAACAACGTTTTTACTGCAAACACTACTTGCAGAAAAAGAGCTCTTCAATTTAGCACCTTTTAAAAGAGATTTTATAAATGATGATACAGTATGTTAAATTAATCCTTCTTTTACTCTCACATTCTCTGCCCTCTCAACCCCTATTATTCAATAGCTTTCACTGAGTTTTGTTTTGCCATCTTCATTCTCAGATGCAATATGTTTCAGTATTGTTCAACCTGTAACATTCTCTACCCACACGTGGTGTACTTTGTACATATCTTTTAAGGATAAGAAAGCTGAGGCAAGTCATGAGGCTAGGAGAGATGGGGAGAATGAAGGAAGGGGATGCATTGTACTCAACTGATATGGTGAATACAACTCCTTTGTACAAAGACTTCAAGATTTAAAAAAAAAAGAATTACAGTATCTCCATTTAACAAAATATAACAGAATGTAAACTTCCGTGTCCTATTATTAAAATAAATTGTTTTACAAGGCCAAATTTGAAGGCAAGAATGACATTTGGAAGTCCTTGAACCCAACCCCATTATCTAATAGATACAGACAATAGAGGTATCAGCTAGAATGAACCAAATCACCTCCTATTGGAACACGAGTTCATTGAGATCTGTTTCCCAACTCTCCATAGAACTCTGATACAAATGTGCTATAGAGGAAGACACAAGGGAGACAGACCAGCTCAGAAACAATCTGCATGTGAATTATGTGGCATTATTAGGAAGAGCAATATAACCAGTACTAGCACAGCTTCTGATCTACCTGGAGGATTTAAGAGAATGCTTATCATTTCAACTTGACGTCTGTGTAGGTCATTAAGGCTGGGTAGCCATTTGACAGGCAGACATGAATGGGGAAGATTCCAGGAAGAAGAGACAGAGACAGAAAAGCAGGAAGAAAACAAGTTTCTAGAAACCAGGAATTCCTATTGCTGAATGCTATAAGTATTAGGAAAATTTTAAAAAGGCTGGGGTCAACTTGGGCTCCTTCCATAAGGCAGTGGAGAAGAGGTATTTAAGCATAAAATCTACATTTTAGAAGTGTCCCAATGTGCAGGGTGCTGGTGGCTCATGCCTGTCTGTCATCCTAGCTACTCAAGAGGCAGAGCTTTGAGGATCATGGTTTAATGCCAATGAGGACAAGAATGTCTCTTAAAGAGTCTCATCTCCAGTTAACTACAAAACAAAAAGGAAAACAAACACCTGGATGTGGCAGTGTGGTTCACAGTGACAGAGGACTAGCCTTGAAAAGAAAGGAAGAAGGGCTGGGAATATGGCCTAGTGGTAGAGTGCTTGCCTTGTATACATGAAACCATGGGTTCGGTTCCTCAGCACCACATACATAGAAAAAAGCAAAAAGTGGAGCAATGGCTCAAGTGGTAGTGTGGTAGCCTTGAGCAAAAAAAAAAAAAAAAACTGCGGGCAACTTTGCTCAGGACCTGAGTCCAGGACTGGCAAAGGAACGAACTAAGGAAGGAAGGAAGGAAGGAAGGAAGGAAGGAAGGAAGGAAGGAAGGAAGGATAAAAGAAAGAGAGTAAGTGAGAGAGAGAGGAAGAGAGTGAATGAACTCAGGGACAGCACCTGCGTTCATGCAACACAAACAATAACAAAAACAAAGAATCAACAAAGTGCTAGTTTTCCAATAAGAGATTAAGCATTTGTTAGAAATATATTCCTTACTTATTTTTTAAAAGCCCCTCGCATTTGAATTTTTAAATTTAGCTCAAATGAGCAAAGCATCAGGCAGAACTTCATAGGTCGTATTTAAAAAGATCACATTGGCACTGAACTACATTGAGCTCCTACATCATCATCAGTATAGAGAAAAGGAGTCTAACCTTACATTTCTTTTTTTTTCAGAAAATAGAAAATGCTGTCAAGATGATATCCTCTCAAATAATTGTTACTTCTAAATGGGCATAATTAGTTGGTTGAGAGCAGTCATGATTGACCTAGTAGTTTTCAATGTTATCAAAAGTTCTAAAGGCCATCTTTGATCAGCAAACTTTTTTTAGAATAATCCTCACAGCTACCATGTGCCTTATAATTAGAAAGACACCATCACCTCCACTTGGAGTAGCCAGCAGCCTCTCTATGTGTTTTCCTTTTCGTTTTTTTTTGTAATAATTACTTATTTATTGTCAAAGTGATGTACAGATGGGTTACAGTTTCATACATTAGGCTATGTTTTCTTATATGCAAATTATGATTTCAACACTTACCCGATCTAATATTCAGGTTGTTCTAGCAATGAAATGAGATAATTAATGTAAGATCAATTAGCAATTTTTAGAAAGCTGAGCTGTATGAAAGCTCACACCTCATTGTTGGATCCTCAGAATTCATAGCATCTAGGACCATACAACTCATTAAATTGTGTTTTACATCATACTTCCTCATATACATATTGGGCCATCTTATTTTTTTAATTGTCATTTCAAGGGTTCTACTCATCTATTATTTTTAAAAATCCTCATGACCAAAATGTGCCCTCTAATTCTCTAGGAATAATGTAGTTTGCTGCATACAAATTACTGTCATCACATATTTCTAAGCTGTGTACATTGAACATAACAAAACAGGTTAAAATTAAAACACATGATTTAGCCAGGCACCTGGGGCTCATGCCTGTAAACCTGGTTACTCAGCAAGCTGAGATCCAGAGGATCAGGGTTCAAAGCCAGCCCAAGCAGTAAAGTCCAAAAGACTCCATCTCCAATTAACCCGTGAAATGCTGGGCTAGATGTGTAAGTGGCAAAGTACCAGCTGAGCGGGCATACATGGCAGGATGAAGCCTTGAATTCAAACCTTGTTACTAGAGGTGGTGTGAGAAGAGAGGAGAGAGGAGGAGAGGGGACGGAAGGGGAGGGGAGGGAAGGGGAGAAGAGAGGAGGGGAGGGGAGGAGAAGAGAGGAGAGGAGAGGAGAGGGGACAGGAAGGGAGGGGAGGGAAGGGGAGGAGAGGAGAGGAGAAGAGAGGAGAGGAGAGGAGAGGAGAAGAGAAGAGAGAGTGCCCAATACATGGTTTAATAAGATTCTAATAGTTCAGGACTTATTTTTGTAGCTTTAGACTGATTTACAGAAGGAAAAGGCTTTTCACAAGTGAATGAACAATTATAGAAAGCAAATTGCTGTCTTCCACATAATAAACACATAAACATATTTCCATGTAATATTTTACATCAACATGACTGTTTACCTAGAAAATATGTCAAAATACTTGACTTAGGAAAAACAGTCCATCACTTAAAATATTGTAAATTATCTTTCCAATCAGATTTTAAAACAAAAAAAAATAGCTGCTAAGTGCCAGTGGCTCACACCTGTAATCCTAACTTCTCAGGAGTCTATGAGCTGAGAATCACAGCTCAAAGCCAGCCAGGCAGGAAAGTTTGTCAGACTCATCTCCAAATAACTACCAAAAAAACTGGAAGTGGACCTATGGTTCAAATGGTAGACTACTAGTCTTGAGCACAAAAGTACAAGGACAGCACACAAGCCCTGAGTTCAAGCCTCAGGACTGGCACAATGAACAATTCATAAATAGACCCAAGATGTTAGAATGGCAATGTGGCTTAGCAGCAGAGTGCTTGCCTAGCATGCATGAAGCCCTGGGTTCCATTCCTCCCCACCACATAAACAGAAAAAGCTGGAAGTAGTGCTGTGGCTCAAATAGTAGAGTGCTAGCCTTGAACAAAAGCATCTCAGGGACAGTGCTAAGGCTTTGATTTCAAGCCTCAGAACTGGCAAAAAAAAAACCCCACAACATTACATTAAGTATATGTATATAAGCCCCTGGAAATACTACTGGGAAATCATATTATATATATAATCTGAAAATAATTACTAAATGAATTAAGTTAGCGTAATGAATATTTAATTAGGTTAAGAACCTAAATGCTTGCATACAGTACTTAGAAATTTTCTAAGCACACTCTGCTGTGAATCTGTTTTATAATGTTGTACAGTAATATGGTAATACTATCATAATATTATAGCTGATTAATATTCTCTATGAATTTTTTAGTAAGTGCCACCACAGTAGAGCAGCTAAATAAATATTACCACAAGTAATTGAGACCATGAGTGACAGGTGATTGAACTGCTCTTTTGTGTTTAAATTACAAAATGAGTTTTCACACAGAAGGAGAAGGGATGGAATCACGGGAGGGGCCCGGAGAAGTTATCTACCAACTCTTTCCAAGTGGACTATATTAGGAATTATAAACATAGCCAAAAAACAGGAGAGGAAGTAAAAATCAACCTCCCCGCACCATCAAGGCCTTAGGAATCGAGTGCTGCATATTGTGTAATGATTGAGTATTGTGTAATGATCCCCATGGAATAAGCCATGTGCCCTTGGCCCTGAGAAAGGCCCCTGTGAGCTCTTCCCAGGGGACCATAATCCTGTCATTCCTTTCAACCCTGACAAGGAACCGGCCTTGAACTGACAGCAATCTGTCACATGGTTTGTCATCTCCAACCACATTTCCTCAGACCTTTCACAAGGGTTGAGTTCGAGGTGACCAACCCTATTGTAACAAAAAGATCAGTGTGTCCAGGCCCAAAGCAAGACAGAGATGTGTGATGCCCTTTGTAACATCTGACCACCCAAGAGAAAGGACCGTGAATGAGGCCAACAACAGAATCCGCAGAGGAGCCTGAGGGAATAGAAGCTGACCAGAGACCAGATCTGCCTCTGCTCGCAAACAAGTGGTCTTTATGGCAAAAGTTATTTTTCAAAAAACTCATGATGATTCTGTCTCCTGTATTCTATTAAAAAATTCCAAGAAATACCCATTTTTATTCAATCCCAGGCAAAATTTTCACATAGCCTGCAATGTCAAGCTGATCTCCAGAAAGTTTATTTAAAAGGCCAGTCATGCATAAGGGATGTACAGTAACAATGGGCGTAGATGTTGGCCACCCATCAATCTACTAACAAAATGCCAAAAGACTTTGTACAGCGCCTTGAGCAAGTAGTCATGGGACTGTTTTCCTTTCCCTTCCTTCAACATTTCCTTCAACACACTGGGAAAAAATACAGATCCATCTCTTCTTTCCTCCATATACCCTGCTTCTCCACACACCTGCTGACATCGCAATGTCATTATAAGTTCTCACAGATGATCAACTGTCAACAAAATACTTTGCGTGTGCCTAGCACAGGCTTGACACATAATTGGTACTTAAGATTTGTACTTATCGTGTGAGTCTTTTTGGAGGGATGGGTGCATTTTCTTACACAAGCGGGTTTTTATTGAACATGCTGAGCAAGAAACATCCCATTTTAAAAAGTCAGCGAGATCTCAAAAGGACTAGAATAAGCTAAGGAAGGGAACATTCTGGACTTTAGAAGTTGTTTCAAGATGGAAGTTAGTTAAGTGTGGTCTAGGCAAGAACTGATCTCTACTACTAACTGCTGAATTCTATCAAGGATGATGACGCCAGCAAATAAAAGGAAATTATGTGACACAACTATGTGTGTGGTGGAGGACCTCTTATTTTCAATAGAGATTTATTCCCTACTCACTTCCACTTTTGGACCAGAGTTCTGTTTGGTAAGAGAAATGAACTACCATATATTAGCAAACATTGTCAACATTTCCTCAATATGGTGTCTCACCCAAAATTCTTCTTTATCAGGCAGATTTTTCTGTTTTCGTGGCTTGCCACCCTCTAGAATGGTTCTTCTTTGCCAATATTTCCTCTAAAACTCAACAAAAAATGCCATGTGGATGATTCAAACCTTGCCTTGCACAATAGAACTAACACCTGCCATGCTCCTGGAATGACACTTTGAGCCCAACAATACCCATGGCCTTCATTTTCGCACCTTTCCATTCACCCTTCCGAAAAGGATGCCTGGCGATGTCAAAAGGATGAGAACATCTTTATTCTCAAGTGCCATTACATTCAATTAGACAGGACCTCAAGTATAATATCCTTGATCATCACCCATTCATAGTAATTTAGAGCTTTTTCTTTTGAGTCTAAAGTTGCAACAGTCGTTGCAAGATAATCAGCCTGATTGAAAGACAGAAGGCTAAAAAGGGGCAAAACAGAACTGGGAAAGGAGCAATCTTAACCAACTTATTCAGTTTTGAAATTTTTTAATTGACTCTTCTGAAAGAGTTAGCAGCCAATATATATTTGGCCCTACAGGTAAATATTAGAACACTATCCCAGGAGAACTTAGGTTTCATATGTCTCCAATGACAAATAAAAAGGCTTGGAAATTATTAACACATAGGTCACAAGAAAATTTCAGCCAGGCATTAGTTGTTCACACCAGTACATTTAGCTATTCACGAGCTTGAGGTCTGATGATCACAGATCAACAGCTAGTCTGAGCAGGAAATTCTGTGAGACTCTTATGTCCAATTAACCACCACAAAAGCACAAGTGGCACTGTGGCTCAAAGTGATAGAGTACTGGACTTGAACAAAAACAGCTCAGAGAGAATCCCAGCCCCGAGTTCAAATCCTATGACTGACAAAAAAAAAAAAAAAGGACAAAAGAAAATTTCACTCAGTAGTAAACACCTTAGGGTCCTTTCAGAAAACCCAATTCAGACAGCATTTCTACATATCAGCTTCTGATTTCACAGTCCAGCCCATGAATTTTCTGGCCCAGTTATTATTGTATTATTATAGTTACTGTATGACTTGCATGTGAATGTATTTCTCATCTTTGACCATTGAAATATGTGCTATTTATTTCAATGAGCTTAAGCTGAATCAACATACAAGGTCAGGCCACACTTCTACAGCACAGTAATAGTTCTTGATCCATATAATTTTAAAGCCCTATAATCTATGAGTCCTAGCGCATACACCTATGTGACTTTAGAAATGTTCAGTGATTGGATCCTCTCTAGCATTCACATTTCCTAGATGTTGAAATGGGAATATTAAAATAAGAAAGTTTTGGCAGCCTCCAAGAAAAAAGGTTGAGTGCCTCAAGCTATTAATTTTTATTGAATTGAGCCCTTTAATTGCTTGGGTGTTGGAGAATTAAAGTCTCCAACCAGTGGAAAAATTTAGCCCCGGCATGGTTACTCTGATGCCTCATTAGCACACTAATAGGCCCTT